>NC_057804.1:587331901-587631901 GCF_018294505.1 Triticum aestivum | reverse complement strand
ATTTGTAACTCAAAGCAGGAACAGCGGAATAAACGGAGACTGGCGAAGGACAAGGTGACGATGCGTGTCGGGAATGGTTCCAAGGTCGATGTGATCGCCGTCGGCACGCTACCTCTACATTTACCTACGGGATTAGTTTTAAACCTCAATAATTGTTATTTAGTGCCAAGTTTGAGCATGAACATTGTATCTGGGTCTCGTTTAATATGAGATGGCTACTCATTTAAATCCGAGAATAATGGTTGTTCTGTTTATATGAGAGATATGTTTTATGGTCATGCCCCGATGGTCAATGGTTTATTCTTAATGAATCTCGAACGTGATGTTACACATATTCATAGTGTGAATACCAAAAGATGTAAAGTTGATAACGATAGTCCCACATACTTGTGGCACTGCCGCCTTGGTCACATTGGTGTCAAGCGCATGAAGAAGCTCCATGCTGATGGACTTTTAGAGTCTCTCGATTATGAATCATTTGACACATGCGAACCATGCCTCATGGGCAAAATGACCAAGACTCCGTTCTCCGGAACAATGGAGCGAGCAACCAACTTATTAGAAATCATACATACTGATGTGTGCAGTCCAATGAGCGTTGAGGCTCGCGGAGGATATCGTTATGTTCTCACTCTCACTAACGACTTGAGTAGATATGGGTATGTCTACTTGATGAAACACAAGTCTGAGACCTTTGAAAAGTTCAAGGAATTTCAGAATGAGGTAGATAATCAACGTGACCAAAATATAAAGTTCCTACGATCAGATCGTGGAGGAGAATATTTAAGTCACGAATTTGGTATGCACTTAAGGAAATGTGGAATCGTTTCAAAACTCACGCCGCCTAGAACACCTCAGCGTAACGGTGTGTCTGAATGTCGTAATCGCACTTTATTGGATATGGTGCGATCTATGATGTCTCTTACCGATTTACCGCTATCTTTTTGGGGATACGCTCTAGAGACAGCTACATTCACTTTAAATAGGGCGCCGTCTAAATCCGTTGAGATGACACCGTATGAATTATGGTTTGGGAAGAAACCTAAGCTGTCGTTTCTAAAAGTTTGGGGATGCGATGCTTATGTCAAGAAACTTCAACCTGAGAAGCTCGAACCCAAGTCAGAAAAATGCGTCTTCATAGGATACCCTAAGGAAACCATTGGGTATACCTTCTACCTCAGATCCGAAGGCAAGATCTTTGTTGCCAAGAACGGGTCCTTTCTGGAGAAAGAGTTTCTCTTGAGAGAAGTAAGTGGGAGGAAAGTGGAACTTGATGAAGTACTACCTCTTAAACTGGTGAGTAGCGCAACTCAAGAAGATGTTCCTGTGGTGCCAGCACCAACTGAAGAGGAAGTTAATGATGATGATCAAGGTACTTCAGATCAAGTTACTACTAAACTTCGTAGGTCCACGAGGACACGTTCCACACCAGAGTGGTATGGCAAACCTGTCCTGGAAATCATGTTGTTAGACAACGGTGAACCTTCGAACTATGAAGAAGCGATGGCGGGCCCAGATTCCAACAAATGGCTTGAAGCCATGCAATCCGAGATAGGATCCATGTATGAAAACGAAGTATGGACTTTGACAGACTTGCCCGATGATCGGCGAGCGATAGAAAACAAATGGATCTTTAAGAAGAAGACGGACGTGGATGGTAATGTTACCGTCTATAAAGCTCGACTTGTCGCTAAGGGTTATCGGCAAATTCAAGGGGTTGACTATGATGAGACTTTCTCTCCCGTCCGAATCATGTTAGCAATTGCCGCATACTATGATTATGAGATATGGCAAATGGACGTCAAAACGGCATTCCTTAACGGTCATCTTAAGGAAGAACTGCATATGATGCAGCCGGAAGGTTTTGTCGACCCTGAGAATGCTAACAAGGTATGCAAGCTCCAGCGATCCATTTATGGGCTGGTGCAAGCATCTCGGAGTTGGAACATTCGCTTTGATGAGATGATCAAAGTGTTTGGGTTTATGCAGACTTATGGAGAAGCCTGCGTTTACAAGAAAGTGAGTGGGAGCGTTTTAGCATTTCTCATATTATATGTAGATGACATACTTTTGATGGGAAATGATATAGAACTCTTGGACAGCATTAAGGCCTACTTGAATAAGTGTTTTTCAATGAAGGACCTTGGAGAAGCTGCTTACATATTAGGCATCAAGATCTATAGGGATAAATCGAGACGCCTCATAGGTCTTTCACAAAGCACATACCTTGATAAGATATTAAGAAGTTCAATATGGATCAGTCCAAGAAAGGGTTCTTGCCTGTATTGTAAGGTGTGAGATTGAGCTCGGCTCAATGCCCAACCACGGCAGAAGATAAAGAAGAGATGAGCATCATCCACTATGCCTCAGCCATAGGGTCTATTATGTATGCCATGCTGTGTACCAGACCTGATGTAAACCTTGCCGTAAGTTTGGTAGGAAGGTACCAAAGTAATCCCGGCAAGGAACACTGGACAGCGGTCAAGAACATCCTAAAGTACCTGAAAAGGACTAAGGATATGTTTCTCATTTATGAAGGTGACGAAGAGCTCGTCGTAAAGGGTTACGTCGACGCTAGCTTCGACACAGATCTGGATGACTCTAAGTCACAAACCGGATACGTGTATATTTTGAATGGTGGGGCAGTAAGCTGGTGCAGTTGCAAGCAAAGCATCGTGGCGGGATCTACATGGAAGCAGAGTACATGGCAGCCTCGGAGGCAGCGCATGAAGCAATATGGGTGAAGGAGTTCATCACCGACCTAGGAGTCATACCCAATACATCGGGGCCGATCAAACTCTTCTGTGATAACACTGGAGCTATTGCACTTGCCAAGGAGCCCAGGTTTCACAAGAAGACCAGGCACATCAAGCGTCGCTTCAACTCCATTCGTGAAAATGTTCAAGATGGAGACACAGATATTTGTAAAGTACACACGGATCTGAATGTAGCAGATCCGTTGACTAAACCTCTCCCTAGGGCAAAACATGATCAACACCAAAATTCCATGGGTGTTCGATTCATCACAATGTAACTAGATGATTGACTCTAGTGCAAGTGGGAGACTGTTGGAAATATGCCCTAGAGGCAATAATAAAATGGTTATTATTATATTTCTTTGTTCATGGTAATAGTCTATTATTCATGCTATAATTGTGTTATCCGGAATTCGTAATACACGTGTGAATACATAGACCACAACGTGTCCCTAGTGAGCCTCTAGTTGACTAGGTCATTGATCAACAAATAGTCATGGTTTCCTGACTATGGGCATTGGATGCCATTGATAACGGGATCA
Source organism: Triticum aestivum (assembly GCF_018294505.1). NCBI lineage: Eukaryota > Viridiplantae > Streptophyta > Magnoliopsida > Poales > Poaceae > Triticum > Triticum aestivum. The sequence continues at coordinate 587,628,603 of NC_057804.1, read as the reverse complement.
CATCATTAGGAGAATGATGTGATGGACAAGACCCAATCCTAAGCATAGCTCAAAGACCGTGTAGTTCGTTTAGCTAGAGCTTTTCCAAATGTCAAGTACCATTTCCTTAGACCATGAGATTGTGCAACTCCCGGATACCGTAGGAGTGCTTTGGTTGTGCCAAACGTCACAACGTAACTGGGTGACTATAAAGGGGCACTACGGGTATCTCCGAAAGTGTCTGTTGGGTTGGCACGAATCGAGACTGGGATTTGTCACTCCGTATGACAGAGAGGTAACTCTGGGCCCACTCGGTAATGCATCATCATAATGAGCTCAATGTGACCAAGTGTCTGGTCATGAGATCATGCATTACGGTACGAGTAAAGTGACTTGCCGGTAACGAGATTAAACGAGGTATTGGGATACCGACGATTGAATCTCGGGCATGTAACGTACCGATTGACAAAGGGAATTGTATACGGGATTACTTGAGTCCTCGACATCGTGGTTCATCCGATGAGATCATCGAGGAGCATCTGGGAGCCAACATGGGTATCCAGATCCCGCTGTTGGTTATTGACCGGAGAGGCATCTCGGTCATGTCTGCATGTCTCCCGAACCCGTAGGGTCTACACACTTAAGGTTCAGTGACGTTAGGGTTGTTGAGATATGAGTATGCAGTAAACCGAAAGTTTTTTGGAGTCCCGGATGAGATCCCGGACGTCACGAGGAGTTCCAGAATGGTCCGGAGGTAAAGAATTATAATTATATATAGGAAGTGAAGTTTCGGCCATCGGGAAAGTTTCGGGGGTTACCGGTATTGTACCGGGACCACCGGAAGGGTCCCGGGGATCCACCGGGTGGGGCCACCTATCCCGGAGGGCCCCATGGGCTGAAGTGGGAGGGAAACCAGCCCCTGGTCGGCTGGTGCCCCCCCCTTGGGCCTCCCCTGCACCTAGGGTTGGATACCCTAGGGGTGGGGGCGCCTCCACTTGCCTTGGGGGGCAAGCCACCCCCCTGGCCGCCGCCCGCCTTGGAGATCCCATCTCCTAGGGCTAGCGCCCCCCCCCCTAGGGGGCCTATATAAAGAGGGGGGAGGGCAGCCGCACCCATGCTCTTGGCGCCTCCCTCTCCCTCTGCTACACCTCTCCCTCTCGCAGACGCTTGGCAAAGCCCTGCCGAGATCGCTGCTGCATCCACCACCACGCCGTTGTGCTGCTGGATCTTCATCAAGCTCTCCTTCCCCCTTGCTGGATAAAGAAGGAGGAGGCCTCTCCCTGACCGTATGTGTGTTGAACGCGGAGGTGCCATTTGTTCGGTGCTAGGATCTCCGGTGATTTGGATCACGACGAGTACGACTCCCTCAACCCCGTTCTCTTGAACGCTTCAGCTCGATCTACAAGGGTATGTAGATGCACTCCTCTCTCTCGTTGCTAGATGAACTCATAGATTGATCTTGGTGAAACCGTAGGAAAATTTTTATTTTCTGCAACGTTCCCCAACAGTTAGTACACAGAGTGCAATTGATAATTTCTTATCATACCACAAGATCCTATGTGGTGCATCATTTGCGCTCGTGTGTTGAGCATTTAGAGTTCGATCTTTGAGATTCATCTTGGTCAACCTATATCTTTACTCCATGTTTAATCTTGACGTCTTGAAGGGTATATTGAATTCTTCACTTGAATAGCTTGCTTGAATACTTGATCAATCATGACTCAACACATGAGTCCATTATGATCATATCTTTGAGCCACTCCTAGAGTTCATCATTCAAATCATCCTTTTAAGATCTTGATCCATTATGGCTCAAACCATAGCTCTAAGCATGGCAACCCTTAGGATACTCCAATGAACTTCATTTTGATCATCTCAATGTAATTGTTGCTTCAAAGGAGTTGTCTTCCATTATTCTTCAATCACATTCCTATGGGACTAACCTTCAAATGTATATCTTAATGCAAACATTAGTCCATAAGGATTGTCATTAATTATCAAAACCACACATGGGGACAACATGTACTTTCAGCGAGGAAGCGCGGGGCGAGGAAGTGGACGAACAGGGACCTCTCGCCGCCGCCGAGTTTCCGCGTCCGCGAGACAGAGGAATACGACCGTCGGCACGGGCGTACGCCCTCCTCTGCTGAGGGCTCATCCTCCGCCGTGAGGCCCTCTTTCGCCGCGAGCTCTTCCTCTTCCGGCGCGAGCCTTCTTCCCATGAAGAGGGAGTGGCCGGAGGAGCTGGAGGAGATCGAGGTCGTCGCCGTCAAGCAAGAGCCCGAGGAGGCGGAGCGCCGCGGCGTCATTGGGCTTGAGGACTTCGTCGCCGATGTCGACGTGGTCACGGCCGCCATTGCCGAACGCAATTTGCGCGAGGAGGCGGAGCGCCGACGCCACCATGAGGAGCTCGACGACCTCGTGTTCCAGCAGGCGGTCACGGCGAACCTTGCCGCAAAGAAGAAGGACGGCGAGTGGCGGCGCATCCGCGAGGAGCATAAGGCGAAGTACATCGACCTCGGCAGCTCCGACGAGGAGGATTGAGCTCCTCCACCGTGTCGTCCATGGCCGAGCTCGCCGCAGTTAGATCCTGACCCCCTCTAGTACTAGTAGTGAATGTAGTATGTAGTACTACCTCCGTCCTGGTTTATAGGTCCCCTTTGTAGTTTGTGTAAAATTTTGACTAAAGATTTAACTAAAAAAATGTTAATGCATGTCAAGAAAAATTATCTCATTGAATTCGTATTTGAACATAGTTTTCAAAAATATAATGTTTGGTGACGTGCATGAACATTTTGTTAGTTTAATCTATGGTCAAAATTTGGCACGAAATACAATGGGGACCAATAAACCCGGACGGAGGTAGTATGAACTAGTGTTTGTAATGAATTATTGTTTGATCATGTTGTATATGTAGTATGTGATGAACTACTATGGTTGCAATTTCTGCTGCGAAACTTTTTTTCAGATTACGCAGTTTCATATACGGTTTTTGTTCGGCTGCGCATGATTTCAACCCGCAAACGAGATCCGCGTCAAACTGCAAACGCGTTTTGCGAGTCGGGATTTTGCGAGGTCTACTAGAGTTGCTCTAAGTATTGCACATCTAAATCATATATCATTGATTTTACGTGAAGATTCGTGGAGACATTTTCTTTTGTCTTTTTCAAAATAAAAAAAGGGATCTGCGTGAGAACTAAATTGTTATCTTGCCTTCTATTTAAGCTCTAAAACCAACTGTACTTGGAGAGCAAAGTTCCAGTTGTAGCCGAAATCTTATCATCGCGAGGCATGCACGATCCACAGGCACTGTGCTCCAAATAAAGCTCCAGTTCATTGACAGTTATATGAGCTAGATATTACTCCGTATTTCAGAAGAAATATTTCAGCACCTCTCCAGCAAAAAAAAAAAGATCTCGGTACGCACGACCGGGGACAAACGTGTGAGTAGCGAGAACCAGGCAACTTGCTGGCTGAATAATGAACGATTTGCATTATCCAAACCGTGGCAGGAACCACACGAGGTGATTTGCAAACCGATACAGATGGCAACGCGACAGCCGAATATTTTTGAGCCTCTTCCCCGGGATTTTCAATTGCTTTTGGACCCGCTGCTTTGTGCTCTGACGAAACAGAGAGCAACCTAATATGGACGTATAGATTAGATAGATTACACTATATGAGAAGTTGGCACGTCATTTCTCCTGGGGAACATCGCCCGTCGACCATCTCCATAGCCGGAGCATGCGTTGCGTGTGTGCCTGCTCGATGTTCGCCGTCGCAGGCAGGGTCATCCCGGCCGGTGGTTACAGCGACGGCCGTAGGTTCTTGTGACGCACGCCAGGGCAGGGTGCGGCGCGGCGCCGGAGACGGAGCATACCAACCCCCGATTTGGTCTTGGTACTGGCGTTCGTCTAAATCTGACGTGCACGCATCAATCGGCATGCATGCTAGCAAACACGCGTGGTTCGGTGTCGCTACTAGTTGAATTTTTCTAGTTTTACCCTTGATACAATAACGACGGATAACTATAAGTAGATCACGGAAAATGATACGAGTGCTGGCGGTAACAAATTCTCCTAAAAGAATCTAAAACTATCAAGCATATGTGAGGTGGTCGTCTCTACATGTAGCATTCATATCTTTGACTACTTCCTTGCCCCTAGGGCAAAAAACTTTTAACCTCAGTACTAGTCAAACATTCCTGGTTTTGTCGCTAAAAATAATGAAAACACAATATATTGAAAATTTTGACTTGGATACAAGCAGCAATATATTTATTTACTAATATATCAAGTTGGTCGTCTCTACCTTTGGCCTCCGCATCTTTGATTTTTTTTTCATACCTCTAGCTAGAAAAAAAGTCGTTGAAGACAAAAACATGCACGGTAGGAAATAATATCGAAGGTTTCGAAGAGCTTTCTTAGTCATACACCTTACTATGTGATAACATGAGACTGCCAAGCACTCTGCTGCCGGAGACACACCTCTGTTGGGGCAGGTTGTTGAACTGCTGCTTCATCACTAGACCTTGTGCAAAAAGGATAAAGATGTATGAGCATACATGAAAATAACCGGAACACCGACGGCAAAACAAAGACAAGATGTCAAACCATGAAACCACCATGTCAAGACAACCTTGTCAACACGAGGATGTTGCCTCTGTTAGAATTAATGGGCTAGGCCCATAGTAATTTCTGAAATCTCAAAGCCCATGTGTAAAATGACAAGTGGTGGTGCTAAGTTTAGTCCCACCCCGAAAGTTGAAGAAGAGTTGGACCTCTTTATATAGTGGGTTCTCTCCACCACTCTAATTGGTATGTGAGAAGAGAAAGGGAAGACCACATGCGCGCTCGCTCGCTCGCCCGGCCGGGCCGTGGCGAGGCGAGGCGACATGCACGTGAATGGTCCGCCAAAATCCGGTCCGTCTCCTTGCAGGAGCGCAGTTTCCTTTTGTCATTTTACTTTTTATGTCTTGGCAGACAAGTTTTGATTTCTTGTCCGGTAAGTATACGAATTAGAAACCGAGTTGGTTTGGGATTGTGATTGCGACATAATACCGCCTCTGGTCCTAATATATATAAAGCTACCGGCTGCGGCCAAAGACACACCGAAAACACCTATGGTTTTGCCTCACCTCACGACTTGCGCCGCCGTCGTAGTCTAGTCCATCCCAAACGCCGGCGTGCATCGGCGCGCGGGAGAGCAGGTCTCCGGAACCGTTCGTCTTTGCCATCCTGCACCGGGAGAGGACGAATTAGGTTTTTGGGAAGCGTTGTGCGCAACTGCTCAAATTCGTCATCACGGTCATTTTCCGTCCAAGTTGGGCGGTGTTACTCATCGTCGTATTCATCGCCGTCAGCAGCAAATCGTTGCCAACACCGTCGCACCCATAATAGCTAACGAACAGTACGTCCAACATCATCTGTTCATGTCTGTCTCCACAGCTATTGTTTCGTGTTTGCTGCTGCTATGCATGTGTTGCTGTTCTTCTAGTTTGCTAGATTGTTGCATGCTAGTATCTTTTCTAGTCATGAATTATTTACTGGAATTAATCATGAACTTGCCTAATTTTCCAACAATCCAAAAACCTAATTGTAGGCAATTTCCTGAGTTAACTATGGCTGGATTCGCTGATGCACTGAGGCCGGATAAGTTTACCGGTGTGCACTTTAAGAGGTGGCAGGTGAAGACCACGCTCTGGCTTACTGCTCTGAAAGTTTTCCACGTTAGTGTTGGTGCTCTAGAGGGAATGACTGACGAAGATCAGAGAAAATTCCAGGAAGCCAATACCATGTTTGTGGGATGCATTCTGAGTGTTCTTGCTGGCCGTCTGTGTGATGTGTACATGCACATAGATGACGGAAAGACTCTGTGGGATGCACTGAATGCAAAATTCGGTGCAACAGATGCAGGCAATGAACTGTACATCATGGAGAGTTTTCATGACTACAAGATGGTGAATAACCGTTCTATGGTTGAACAAGCTCATGAGATACAGTGCATTGTGAAGGAACTTGAACTCCTTAAATGTGTTCTACCCGACAAATTCGTGGCTGGGTGTATGATTGCAAAGTTGCCTCCTTCATGGAGGAATTTCGCCACAACTCTGAAGTATAAGAGACAGGAGATATCAGTTGAAAATCTGATTGCATCTCTTGATGTTGAAAAAAAAGCTCGAGCTAAATACACTACTGAAAAAGGAGGTGAGGTTCAACCTACTGCTAACATGGTGCAGAGGTACCCACAGAACAAGAACAAAGGGAAGAGCAAACCTGTTTTCAACAAGCCTACCAAGACTACTACCTTCAAGAAGAAGAAGTTCAACAAGGCGGAGCTAGAGTGCTACGCCTGTGGGAAGCTCGGACACTTTTCCAAGGAATGCCCTGAACATGCAGACCGCAGAGGGAAAACGAGCTCCAACACTGTCAACATGGTGACCGCTAGCAATACTGATGGGTATGGTAATTTACCTATTGTGCTTTCAGTATTTCAATCATCTTCGTGGTGGATTGATTCGGGTGCTAACGTTCATGTGTGTGCTGACGTCCCCCTGTTTACTTCTTACCAGGTCGCAAGGGATTCTTCCGTCTTAATGGGGAATGGGTCACATGCTTCTGTTCGTGGCATTGGCACGATGGATCTGAAGTTTACTTCGAGAAAGATCATGCAACTAAGGAACGTGCAGCATGTCCCTACTATGAACAAGAATCTAGTTAGCGGCTCCCTTCTATGTCGAGATGGATTTAAGGTAGTTTTAGAGTCAAATAAAGTAATCGTGTCAAGATTTGGACAATTTGTAGGAAAAGGCCATGAGTGCGGAGGCTTGTTCCGCTTTTCCCTTTCAGATTTTTGCAATAAGTCAATAAAACAAATTTGTGCTAGTGTTAATGATGATGCAAGTATTTGGCACTCTCGTTTATGTCATATTAATTTTGGTTTAATGTCTCGGCTATCCAGCATGAGTTTAATTCCGAACTTCACCATCGCCAAAGGTTCTAAGTGCCATAGTTGTGTGCAATTGAAGCAACCTCGAAAGCCTCATAAGGCTGCCGAGGAGAGAAACTTGGCACCTCTAGAACTCATACATTTTGATCTTTGTGAGATGAATGGTGTGTTGACAAAAGGTGGAAAGAGATATTCCATGACTTTGATTGATGATGCGACTAGATTTTGCTATGTTTATTTGTTGCAAACTGAAGATGAAGCATTAGACTACTTTAAAATCTATGAAGCTAGAGCTGAAAATCAACTAGAGAGAAAGATCAAGAGTTTTAGGTCCGATCGTGGTGGAGAGTATTTTCCCAAAGTTTTTGATGAATTTTGTGAGGAACATGGTATTATTCATGAGAGGACGCCTCCCTATTCACCCCAATCAAATGGAGTGGTCGAGAGGAAAAACCGCACATTGACTGAGTTGGTGAATGCCATGTTAGACACTGCTGGTTTATCTAAGGCGTGGTGGGGGAGGTGAAGGAAATATGCCCTAGAGGCAATAATAAAGTTATTACTTATTTCCTCATATCATGATAAATGTTTATTATTCATGCTAGAATTGTATTAACCGGAAACATGATACATGTGTGAATACATAGACAAACATATAGTCACTAGTGTGCCTCTACTTGACTAGCTGATTAATCAAAGATGGTTATGTTTCCTAACCATAGACATGTGTTGTCATTTGATTAATGGGATCACATCATTAGAAGAATGATGTGATTGACATGACCCATTCCGTTAGCCTAGCACTTGATCGTTTAGTATGTTGCTATTGCTTTCTTCATGACTTATACAAAGTTCCTGCAACTATGAGATTGTGCAACTCACGTTTACCGGAAGAACACTTTGTGTGCTACCAAACGTCACAACGTAACTGGGTGATTATAAAGGTGCTCTACAGGTGTTTCCGAAGGTACATGTTGGGTTGGCATAATTCGAGATTAGGTTTTGTCACTCCGATTGTCGGAGAGGTATCTCTGGGCCCTCTCGGTAATACTCATCACCTAAGCCTTGCAAGCATTTTAACTAATGAGTTAGTTATAAGATGATGTGTTACAGAACAAGTAAAGAGACTTACCGGTAACGAGATTGAACTAGGTATTGGATACCGACGATCAAATCTCGGGCAAGTAACATACCGATGACAAAGGGAACAACGTATGTTGTTATGCGGTTTGACCGATAAAGATCTTCGTAGAATATGTAGGAACCAATATGGGCATCCAGGTTCCGCTATTGGTTATTGACCGAGAATGATTCTAGGTCATGTCTACATAGTTCTCGAACCCGTAGGGTCCACACGCTTAACGTTACGATGACAGTTTTATTATGAGTTTACAAGTTTTGATGTACCGAAGTTTGTTCGGAGTCACGGATGTGATCACGGACATGACGAGGAGTCTCGAAATGGTCGAGACATAAATATTGATATATTGGAAGCCTATGTTTGGACATTGGAAAGGTTCCGGGTGAAATCGGGATTTTACTGGAACACCGGGGGGTTACCGGAACCCTCCCGGGGGTTAATGGGCCTTAGTGGGCCATGAGGGAGAAGAGGAGGGCCGGCCAGGGCAGGCCGCGCGCCCCCTCCCCCCCTAGTCCGAATAGGACAAGGAAGGGGGGGGCGCCCCCCTTTCCTCTTTCCCCTCCCCCCTTTCCTTCTCCACCAAGGCAAGAGGGGGGAGTCCTACTCCCGGTGGGAGTAGGACTCCTCCAGGCGAACCCCAAGGGGGCCGGCCGCACCTCCCCCTCCCTCCTTTATATACGGAGGCAGGGGCACCCCATAACACACAAGTTGATCTACGGATCGTTCCTTAGCCGTGTGCGGTGCCCCCCTCCACCATATTCCACCTCGGTCATATCGTCGCGGAGTTTAGGCGAAGCCCTGCGCCGGTAGAACATCATCATCGTCACCACGCCGTCGTGCTGACGAAACTCATCCCCGAAGCTTTGCTGGATCGGAGCCCGGGGATCGTCATCGAGCTGAACGTGTGCTGAACTCGGAGGTGCCGTACGTTCGGTGCTTGGATCGGTCGGATCGTGAAGACGTACGACTACATCAACCGCGTTGTCATAACGCTTCCGCTTACGGTCTACGAGGGTACGTGGACGAACACTCTCCCCTCTCGTTGCTATGCCATCACCATGATCTTGCGTGATCGTAGGAAAAATTTTGAAATTACTGCGTTCTCCATCAGTGGCATCCGAGCCTGGTTTGATGCGTAGATGTCATATGCACGAGTAGAACACAAGTGAGTTGTGGGCGATATAAGTCATACTGCTTACCAGCATGTCATACTTTGGTTCGGCGGTATTGTGAGATGAAGCAGCCCGGACTGACATTACGCGTACGCTTACGCGAGACTGGTTTCACCGCTACGAGCACTCGTTGCTTAAAGGTGACCGGCGGGTGTCTGTCTCTCTCACTTTAGCTGAATCGAGTGTGGCTATGCCCGGTCCTTGCGAAGGTTAAAACAGCACCAACTTGACAAACTATCGTTGTGGTTTTTGATGCGTAGGTAAGAACGGTTCTTGCTAAGCCCGTAGCAGCCACGTAAAACTTGCAACAACAAAGTAGAGGACGTCTAACTTGTTTTTGCAGGGCATGTTGTGATGTGATATGGTCAAGACGTGATGCTATATTTTATTGTATGAGATGATCATGTTTTGTAACCGAAGTTATCGGCAACTGGCAGGAGCCATATGGTTGTCGCTTTATTGTATGAAATGCAAACGCCCTGTAATTGCTTTACTTTATCACTAAGCGGTAGCGATAGTCGTAGAAGCAATAGTTGGCGAGACGACAACGATGCTACGATGAAGATCAAGGTGTCGCGCCGGTGACGATGGTGATCATGACGGTGCTTCGGAGATGGAGATCACAAGCACAAGATGATGATGGCCATATCATATCACTTATATTGATTGCATGTGATGTTTATCCTTTATGCATCTTATCTTGCTTTGATTGACGGTAGCATTTTAAGATGATCTCTCACTAAAATCATCAAGAAGTGTTCTCCCTGAGTATGCACCGTTGCCAAAGTTCATCGTGGCCAGACACCACGTGATGATCGGGTGTGATAAGCTCTACGTCCATCTACAACGGGTGCAAGACAGTTTTGCACACGCGGAATACTCAGGTTAAACTTGACGAGCCTAGCATATGCTGATATGGCCTCGGAACACGGAGACCGAAAGGTCGAGCGTGAATCATATAGTAGATATGATCAACATAATGATGTTCACCATTGAAAACTACTCCATCTCACGTGATGATCGGTTATGGTTTAGTTGATTTGGATCACATGATCACTTAGATGACTAGAGAGATGTCTGTCTAAGTGGGAGTTCTTAAGTAATATGATTAATTGAACTTAAATTTATCATGAACTTTGTACCTGATAGTATTTTGCTTATCTATGTTTGTTTGTAGATAGATGGCTCGTGTTGTTGTTCCGTTGAATTTTAATGCGTTCCTTGAGAAAGCAAAGTTGAAAGATGATGGTAGCAATTACACGGACTGGGTCCGTAACCTGAGGATTATCCTCATTGCTGCACAGAAAAGTTACGTCCTGGAAGCACCGCTGGATGCCAGGCCTGCTGCTGATGCAACTGACGACGTTAAGAATGTCTGGCAGAGCAAAGCTAATGACTACTCTATAGTTCAGTGTGCCATGCTTTACGGCTTAGAACCGGGTCTTCAACGACGTTTTGAACGTCATGGAGCATATGAGATGTTCCAGGAGTTGAAGTTAATATTTCAAGCAAATGCCCGGATTGAGAGATATGAAGTCTCCAATAAGTTCTACAGCTGCAAGATGGAGGAGAATAGTTCTGTTAGTGAGCATATACTCAAAATGTCTGGGTATAATAATCACTTGATTCAACTGGGAGTTAATCTTCCGGATGATAGCGTCATTGACAGAATTCTCCAATCACTGCCACCAAGCTACAAGAGCTTTGTGATGAACTATAATATGCAAGGGATGAACAAGACTATTCCCGAGCTCTTCGCAATGCTAAAAGCTGCGGAGGTAGAAATCAAGAAGGAGCATCAAGTGTTGATGGTCAACAAGACCACTAGTTTCAAGAAAAAGGGCAAAGGGAAGAAGAAGGGGAACTTCAAGAAGAACATCAAGCAAGTTGCTGCTCAAGAGAAGAAACCCAAGTCTGGACCTAAGCCTGAAATTGAGTGCTTCTACTACAAGAAGACTGGTCACTGGAAGCGGAACTGCCCCAAGTATTTGGCGGATAAGAAGGATGGCAAAGTGAACAAAGGTATATGTGATATACATGTCATTGATGTGTACCTAACTAGAGCTCGTAGTAGCACCTGGGTATTTGATACTGGTTCTGTTGCTAATATTTGCAACTCGAAACAGGGACTACGGAATAAGCGAGCACTGGCCAAGGACGAGGTGACGATGCGCGTGGGAAACGGTTCCAAAGTCGATGTGATCGTGGTCGGCACGCTACCTCTACATCTACCTTCGGGATTAGTTTTAGACCTGAATAATTGTTATTTGGTGCCAGCGTTGAGCATGAACATTATATCTGAATCTTGTTTGATGCGAGACGGTTATTCATTTAAATCAGAGAATAATGGTTGTTCTATTTATATGAGTAATATCTTTTATGGTCATGCACCCTTGAAGAGTGGTCTATTTTTATTAAATCTCGATAGTAGTGATACACATATTCATAGTGTTGAAACCAAAAGATGCAGAGTTAATAATGATAGTGCAACTTATTTGTGGCACTGCCGTTTGGGTCATATCGGTGTAAAGCGCATGAAGAAACTCCATACTGATGGACTTTTGGAATCACTTGATTATGAATCACTTGGTACTTGCGAACCGTGCCTTATGGGCAAGATGACCAAAACGCCGTTCTCCGGAACTATGGAGCGAGCAACTGATTTGTTGGAAATCATACATACTGATGTTTTGTGGCCCAATGAATGTTGAGGCTCGCGGCGGGTATCGTTATTTTCTCACCTTCACAGATGATTTGAGCAGATATGGGTATATCTACTTGATGAAACACAAGTCTAAAACATTTGAAAAGTTCAAAGAATTTCAGAGTGAAGTGGAAAATCATCGTAACAAGAAAATAAAATTTCTACGATCTGATCGTGGAGGAGAATATTTGAGTTATGAGTTTGGCCTACACTTGAAACAATGTGGAATAGTTTCGCAACTCACGCCACCTGGAACACCACAACGAAATGGTGTGTCCGAACGTCGTAATCGTACTTTACTGGATATGGTGCGATCTATGATGTCTCTTACTGATTTACCGCTATCATTTTGGGGTTATGCTTTAGAGATGGCTGCATTCACGTTAAATAGGGCACCATCAAAATCCGTTGAGACGACGCCTTATGAACTGTGGTTTGGCAAGAAACCAAAGTTGTCGTTTCTTAAAGTTTGGGGCTGCGATGCTTATGTGAAGAAACTTCAACCAGATAAGCTCGAACCTAAATCGGAGAAATGTGTCTTCATAGGATACCCAAAAGAGACTATTGGGTACACCTTCTATCACAGATCCGAAGGCAAGACATTCGTTGCTAAGAATGGATCCTTAATAAAGAAGGAGTTTCTCTCGAAAGAAGTGAGTGGGAGGAAAGTAGAACTTGATGAGATAACTGTATCTACTCCCTTATTGGAAAGTAGTTCATCACGAGAACCGGTTCCTGTGACAACTACACCAATTAGTGAGGAAGCTAATGATAATGATCATGAAACTTCAGATCAAGTTTCTACTGAACCTCGTAGGTCTACCAGAGTAAGATCCGCACCAGAGTGGTACGGTAATCCTATTCTGGAAGTCATGTTACTTGACCATGATGAACCTACGAACTATGAGGAAGCAATGATGAGCCCGGATTCCGCAAAGTGGCTAGAAGCCATGAAATCTGAGATGGGATCCATGTATGAAAACAAAGTATGGACTTTGGTTGACTTGCCCGATGATCGGCAAGCCATTGAGAATAAATGGATCTTTAAGAAGAAGACTGACGCTGATGGTAATATAACTGTCTATAAAGCTCGACTTGTTGCAAAAGGTTTTCGACAAGTTCAAGGGGTTGACTACGATGAGACTTTCTCACCCGTAGCGATGCTTAAGTCCGTCCGAATCATGTTAGCTATTGTTGCATTTCATGATTATGAAATTTGGCAAATGGATGTCAAGACTGCATTCTTGAATGGATTTCTAGAAGAAGAGTTGTATATGATGCAACCGGAAGGTTTTGTTGATCCAAAAGGTGCTGACAAAGTGTGCAAGCTCCAGCGTTCCATTTATGGACTGGTGCAAGCTTCTCGGAGTTGGAATAAACGCTTTTATAGTGTGATCAAAGCATATAGTTTTATACAGACTTTTGGAGAAGCCTGTATTTACAAGAAAGTGAGTGGGAGCTCTGTAGCATTTCTAATTTTATATGTAGATGACATATTATTAATTGGAAATGATATAGAATTTCTGGATAGCATAAAAGGATACTTGAATAAAAGTTTTTCAATGAAAGACCTCGGTGAAGCTGCTTACATATTGGGCATCAAGATCTATAGAGATAGATCAAGACGCTTAATAGGACTTTCACAAAGCACATACCTTGACAAAATTTTGAAGAAGTTCAAAATGGATCAGGCAAAGAAAGGATTCTTGCCTGTGCTACAAGGTGTGAAGTTGAGTCAAACTCAATGCCCGACCATAGCAGAAGATAGAGAGAAAATGAAAAATGTTCCCTATGCTTCAGCCATAGGCTCTATCATGTATGGAATGTTGTGTACCAGACCTGACGTATGCTTAGCAATAAGCTTGGCAGGAAGGTACCAAAGTAATCCAGGAGTGGATCACTGGACAGTGGTCAAGAACATCCTGAAATACCTGAAAAGGACTAAGGATATGTTTCTCGTATATGGAGGTGACAAAGAGCTAGTCGTAAACGGTTACGTAGATGCAAGCTTTGACACTGATCCGGACGATTCTAAATCGCAAACCGGATACGTGTTTTTATTAAACGGTGGAACTGTAAGTTGGTGCAATTCTAAACAAAGCGTCGTAGCGGGATCTACATGTGAGGCGGAGTACATAGCTGCTTCGGAAGCAGCAAATGAAGGAGTCTGGATGAAGGAGTTCATTTCCGATCTAGGTGTCATACCTAGTGCATCGGGACCAATGAAGATCTTTTGTGACAATACTGGTGCAATTGCCTTGGCAAAGGAATCCAGATTTCACAAGAGGACCAAGCACATCAAGAGACGCTTCAATTCCATTCGGGACAAAGTCCAAGTGGGAGACATAGAGATTTGCAAAATACATACGGATCTGAATGTTGCAGACCCGTTGACTAAGCCTCTCTCACGAGCAAAACATGATCAACACCAAGACTCCATGGGTGTTAGAATCATTACTATGTAATCTAGATTATTGACTCTAGTGCAAGTGGGAGACTGAAGGAAATATGCCCTAGAGGCAATAATAAAGTTATTATTTATTTCCTCATATCATGATAAATGTTTACTATTCATGCTAGAATTGTATTAACCGGAAACATGATACATGTGTGAATACATAGACAAACATATAGTCACTAGTATGCCTCTACTTGACTAGCTCATTAATCAAAGATGGTTATGTTTCCTAACCATAGACATGTGTTGTCATTTGATTAATGGGATCACATAATTAGAAGAATGATGTGATTGACATGACCCATTCCGTTAGCCTAGCACTTGATCGTTTAGTATGTTGCTATTGCTTTCTTCATGACTTATACAAAGTTCCTGCAACTATGAGATTGTGCAACTCACGTTTACCGGAAGAACACTTTGTGTGCTACCAAACGTCACAACGTAACTGGGTGATTATAAAGGTGCTCTACAGGTGTTTCCGAAGGTACATGTTGGGTTGGCATAATTCGAGATTAGGTTTTGTCACTCCGATTGTCGGAGAGGTATCTCTGGGCCCTCTCGGTAATACTCATCACCTAAGCCTTGCAAGCATTGTAACTAATGATAGTTATAAGATGATGTGTTACAGAACGAGTAAAGAGACTTACCGGTAACGAGATTGAACTAGGTATTGGATACCGACGATCAAATCTCGGGCAAGTAACATGCCGATGACAAAGGGAACAACGTATGTTGTTATGCGGTTTGACCGATAAAGATCTTCGTATGTAGGAACCAATATGGGCATCCAGGTTCCGCTATTGGTTATTGACCGAGAATGGTTCTAGGTCATGTCTACAGTTCTCGAACCCGTAGGGTCTGCATGCTTAACGTTACGATGATAGTTTTATTATGAGTTTATAAGTTTTGATGTACCGAAGTTTGTTCGGAGTCACGGATGTGATCACGGACATGACGAGGAGTCTCGAAATGGTCGAGACATAAAGATTTATATATTGGAAGCCTATGTTTGTACATCGGAAAGGTTCCGGGTGAAATCGGGATTTTATCGGAACACCGGGGGATTACCGGAACCCTCCCGGGGGTTAATGGGCCTTAGTGGGCCATGAGGGAGAAGAGGAGGGCCGGCCAGGGCAGGCCGCGCGCCCCCTCCCCCCTAGTCCGAATAGGACAAGGAAGGGGGGGCGGCGCCCCCCTTTCCTCTTTTCCCTCCCCCCTTTCCTTCTCCACCAAGGCAAGAGTGGGGAGTCCTACTCCCGGTGGGAGTAGGACTCCTCCAAGCGCACCCCAAGGGGGCCGGCCGCACCTCCCCCTCCCTCCTTTATATACGGAGGCAGGGGGCACCCCATAACACACAAGTTGATCTACGGATCGTTCCTTAGCCGTGTGCGGTGCCCCCCTCCACCATATTCCACCTCGGTCATATCATCGCGGAGTTTAGGCGAAGCCCTGCGCCGGTAGAACATTATCATCATCACCACGCCATCGTGCTGACGGAACTCATCCCCGAAGCTTTGCTGGATCGGAGCCCGGGGATCGTCATCGAGCTGAACGTGTGCTGAACTCGGAGGTGCCGTATGTTCGGTGCTTGGATCGGTCGGATCGTGAAGACGTACGACTACATCAACCGCGTTGTCATAACGCTTCCGCTTACGGTCTACGAGGGTACGTGGATGAACACTCTCCCCTCTCGTTGCTATGCCATCACCATGATCTTGCGTGATCGTAGGAAATTTTTTGAAATTACTGCGTTCTCCATCAGGAGGCTCTATTGACTTCATGTCATGTCATAAGTAGAGTTCCCAATAATAATAAGTATAAACCCCCTTATGAGGAGTGGGTTGGGAGAAAACCATCACTTTATTATTTGCGCACTTGGGGATGTTTGGCAAAGGTCAATATTCCTATTCCTAAGAAACCCAAACTTGGACCAAAGACAGTGGATTGTGTCTTTCTAGGGTATGCTCAACGGAGCATTGCTTATAGGTTTTTAGTGGTAAAATCTGAAGTACCTGATATGCATGATACTATAATGAAATCTCGTGATGCAACATTTTTTGAGAACATATTTCCTATGAAAGATATGCATAGCATTGCTAGAATTTCTTCTGAGATAATTCTTGAATCTAGTACAACTGATGAATATTTTGAACAATCACATGAGGAAGTCCTTGAGAAGGATAGCAATGAAGTTCCTATAAGGAACAAGAGACAAAGGATTGCAAAATCCTTTGGTGATGATTTCATTGTATACCTTGTGGACGACACACCCAAGACGATTGCAGAAGCATATGCATCTCCGGATGTAGATGATCGGAAAGAAGTTGTTCATAATGAGATGGACTCAATTCTTTCTAATGGAACTTGGGAACTAACTGATAGACCATATGGTTGTAAACCTGTGGGCTGTAAGTGGGTGTTCAAAAAGAAGTTAAGCCTGATGGTACTATTGATAAGTACAAGGCGCGGCTAGTGGCCAAGGGCTACACTCAGAAAGAAGGCGAAGATTACTTTGACACCTATTCAACCATTTCTAGAATGACCACCATTCGAGTGTTACTTTCCTTGGCTGCCTCTTATGGTATTATCATTCATCAAATGGATGTAGAGACAGCTTTTCTCAATGGAGAGTTGGAAGAGGAAATCTATATGGATCAGCCTGACGGGTTTGTGGTAAAGGGTGAAGAGAGAAAGGTGTGCAAGTTGTTAAAATCTTTGTATGGTCTGAAACAGGCACCTAAGCAATGGCATGAGAAGTTTGAAAGAACTCTGACTTCTGCAGGATTTTTCATTAACGAGGTTGATAGGTGTGTTTACTATCACCATGGTGGGGGCAATAGTGTCATATTATGTTTGTATGTGGACAACATAATGATCTTTGGTACAAAAATTAATGCAATTAATGAGGTCAAGTCTTTTCTATCAAAAAGTTTTGACATGAAAGATCTGGGAGAAGCCGATGTAATTCTAAACATCAAACTTATTAAGAATGAGAGTGGGATTACGTTAACGCAATCTCACTATGTTGAGAAGGTCTTGAACCGATTCGGTTTTATGGATAGCAAGCCTTCTCCAACACCTTACGATCCCAGTGTGACACTCAGAAAGAACAAGAAAGAAACGAGAGATCAATTAAGATACTCTCAAATTGTCGGTTCACTCATGTACTTAGCTAGCGCTACAAGACAATATATCTCTTTTGTTGTGAGCAAACTGAGTAGGTTCATGTCCAACCCGGGTGATGATCATTGGCATGCACTAGAAAGGGTCTTGCGCTATCTGAGAGGTACTATGAGTTACGGAATTACTTATTCAGGGCATCCTGCTGTGCTAGAAGGATATAGTGATTCAAATTGGATCTCCGATGTTGATGTACTCTACGCAACAAGTGGGTATGTATTTACTCATCGAGGTGGCGCAGTGTCATGGAGGTCTTGCAAGCAAACCATATTGACGAGGTCAACTATGGAAGCAGAACTAACTGCTTTGGACACAACTACCGTTGAGGCAGAATGGCTGCGTGAGCTCTTGATGGACTTGCCGGTGGTTGAAAAACCTGTACCGACTATTCTTATGAATTGTGACAACCAAACGGTTATCGCTAAAGTGAAAAATTCTAAATATAATGCAAAGTCATCAAGACACGTGAAGAGACGTATGAAGTCTGTCAGGAAGTTGAGAAACTCCAGAGTAATAACTGTTACGTATATACAAACAGACAAAAAACCTGGCAGATCCCTTTACAAAGGGACTATCACGAAGTGTGATAGATATTGCATCGAAGGAGATGGGTATGAGACCCATAGATGTTACACCATAGTAGTAATCCAACCTTTGTGATCGAAGATCCCGTGAATTAGGATCTGGAAAGAACAAGCTATTGGTTAAGTGAGGAGAGTAATAACTAATGACTGTCTCCAAGTGAAGATGCAAAACTCTCAGAGTTGTAAGGCTCAGATCTGTAAGGCAGGTTGGCAACATGCCTTAACGTGGTTCTATTGGCTATAATTAGCAAAGATGTTGTCCTACAGAGCAGTCTTGAAAGAACACACCCATATGAGTTCTGACTGTAAACGTCGCAGTCTATGAGATTTGGGTGATCTCTAGTAAGCTCACGAAGAGACTAGGGAGTATGACGTATAAGCTCCAAATCGCGGGGTAGCCTACTGGCGGTCAGGTACTGGTTAAGACTTTGAGTGAAACCTGTTCACACAAAACTAGCAATTCAAGGCATAGTCCATTGTCAAGTTGTGAATGGATGTAGCTTAAAGTTCTAGGCAGAAGTTCAACTTAACAGTCTCTGCTGAAACACTGGTATATTAAACAAGTGGTGAGAGAAGGCAAATCTCTAAATGGGTATTTGAGATCTGGTGGGGGATTGTTAGAATTAATGGGCTAGGCCCATAGCAATTTCTAAAATCTCAAAGCCCATGTGTAAAATGGCAAGTGGTGGTGCTAAGTTTAGTCCCACCCCGGAAGTTGAAGAAGAGTTGGACCTATTTATATAATGGGTTCTCTCCACCACTCTAAGTGGTGTGTGAAAAGAGAAAGGGAAGACCACACGCGCGCGCTCACTCGCCTCACCTGGCTGGGCCGGGCCGGGCCGTGGCGAGGCAGCGCGTACGTGCGACATGCGCGTGAATGGTCCGCCGAAATCCGGTCCGTCTCCTTGCAGGAGCGCAGCTTCCTTTTGCCGTTTTACTTTTTATGTCTTGGCAGACAAGTTTTGATTTCTTGTCCGGTAAGTATACGAATTAGAAACCGAGTTGGTTTGGGATTGTGATCGCGACACAATACCGCCTCTGGTCCTAATATATATACAGCTACCGGCTGCGGCCAAAGACACACCGAAAACACCTAGGGTTTTGCCTCATCTCACGACTTGCGCCGCCATCGTAGTCTACTCCATCCCAAACGCCGGCGTGCATCGGCGCGTGGGAGAGCAGGTCTCCGGAACCGTTCATCTTTGCGATCCTGCACCGGGTGAGGATGAATTAGGATTTTGGGAAGCGCTCTGCGCGACTGCTCAAATTCGTCATCACGGGTCATCTTCCGTCCAAGTCAGGCGGTGCTACTCATCGTCGTATTCATCGCCGTCAGCAGCAGATCATCGCCAACATCGTCATCAACACCGTCACACCCATAATAGCTAATGAACAATACGTCCAACATCATCTATTCATGTCTGCCACTACAGCTATTGTTTCGTGTTTGCTGCTGCTATGCATATCTTGTTGTTCTTCTAGTTTGCTAGATTGTTGCTTGCTAGTATCTTTTCTAGTCATGAATTATTTACTGAAATTAATCATGAACTTGCCTAATTTTTCAACAGCCTCCATGCAACGTTGTATCCACCACTGCACCACCCTTCTAGGCATCTACTCCCTCCGTTCCTAAATATTTGTCTTTCAGAGATTTCAAATGGACTATCACATATGGATGTATATAGACATTTTTAAGAGCGTACATTCACTCATTTTGCTCCGTATGTAGTCACTTGTTGAAATCTCTAGAAAGACAAATATTTAAAAATGAAGGGAGTATAAACTTAGGATAAAAAACCTAGACTACACGATGAGCGTTGACCCGAGGCTCTCCTTGACGTACGCACTACTAGATCGGCCGCCAGAGGCAGGGGGTGGCATAGGGTGATGAAATAGGAACGATGGGGGTGTCTTCTGTCTATTCTAATCTTCTCAAAATATCACTTTTGGAAATTCCAGTAGTTGTTTTGGAGTTATTTAGATCATAATTCACTGAATTATAATGAGGTAGATAGTGCCTTGGCGTGGACAGTGGCAGACATGTCAAGACAACGAAGGAGCATCCATGCCACATAGCATCTGCCTAGAGCACCACCCCTTCTAGGTACATATAAACTTAGCATAACACAACTAGACTACACGGTGAGCATCGATCCAAGGTTCTCTGTCATGGTGCTAGATCCGCTGGCCAAAGGCGAGGGGAACCGGCGATACAACGGATGGTGATGAGTTGGGAAGGATGTGGGTGCCTTCTGTCTTGGTTTAAAATTTCGGCAAGATAGTACTTTTGGATCTCCCCGAAATATAGAAAAATATGGAAATTTCAATAATTATTTTTTAGTTATTCAAGTCATAATTCACTCAATTCATATAAGTTTTGATGAAGTTTATGTTTTATTTGAATTTAATTTGAATCTAACCTATTCCCCCCCCCCCCCCCCCCAAGAACCCCCTCCTCTATTTGCATTAAACATATCTCCGTATTAGTGTGAACTGGCAACATCTGGATGGTTAACCGCGTTGTGTGTATGAACTATACGTTGGGCTGTCAGGGTTAATACTAACCAATGATATTATAATGGCAACTCTCCCTTTCACTTCCAGTTTAAGATAATAGGGCATGAAACCCGTATAATTTATCCTAAATGACCTTCATTACAACTTAATTACACAGATGGCCCCTCAAAACATTTATTGGCATCTCTAGGCCCCGAAGGAGATGTGCCACTTGTTTTGGGGTCATTCAGAGAGTGTGAGCGCCCTTCAGAGGGTGCGGCACCAATTATATTGTGTTTTATGGACTTATGCCATCTTTGTTGATGTTGCTTGCACACGCCGTTATTTCTCTTGACAATGGGGCTAGACAATAGTTGAGGTACATGAGCATATGATATACCACAGACGATGTATCACATGGTATGGCCGCTCTACGAGAAACAACTAAGTAGTAGATTTTTTGGTTGGAATCCCACTAGTGTTGACCTTTTCTTTGGCTCTTTTTAGTTTATGTTGTCTGTGTTCTCGTTTCTGTGGCAATAATACCGGTAATACTATTTTTTTTAAAGAAGGGTAACCCCAGCCTCTGCATCAGGCGAATACACAGCCATATGTAACGCTATTTGAGGATGCTCTATCTACAAAACCATTTTAGGATGCCCTATCCACAACGCCATTTGAGGATCAACGACCATGCGTTCTTGTGTTCTCCTTGTATTTTTTTTAATAGGATGCCATTTGTGTTCTCCGTGTTTTTTTTAAATAGGATGCCCTATGTGCAACGCCATTTGAGGAGCAACCAATCATGCACTCCTGAAAGTTCGTTTGTTCCTTGACTCTCAATGAGCCGATGCATTTTGACAACTTCAAAGCACAAGAAAAAGGATTGACAAGAGAGGATCTTCACGAGGGATTACAATAGCCATCAATTTTGAAGTGCTTGTGCATCAAGATCGAAAGGAGACAAACTGAGAAACAAGATAAAAAGGGCAAACAACAGAATTCTAAAGGAAACAACTTTGATCTGGATTCGTCTGACTACCACGCCAGACTTCCCGAGCACCTCCATTGTGCCGAGAAACCGAACAAAGAAGTCGGGGGAAGTATATCATGTACCTCAGCGCTAGAAATAACGGCGTGTGCAAGCTATGCGAACGTGGATTGCATGACTCTACAAATCGTCAATATAGAGGCGCTAACACTCATATAATTGATGCCACTCCTTTGGAGGCCAGAAATGCAAATAAGTTTTTCGAGAGACCATCGGTGCAATTAAGTTGTAATGAAGGCCATTGAGGACAAGCTGCTTCAACCTTCCACAGTGTTCCAGCTTATCCAACATGTTCGCAGCACAAGTTTAACGTCATGGCGGTACACGAAATATAAACTACAGGATTCAGACCCCGTCCCGAATCTCTTACTCTGCCTTATCAGTTGCTCTCATCTTGTCTCGTGAAGGAGAAACTTGCACCCAAGTTCTGCCGACTCTATCAACGTATGCTCACGGCTACCTCGATCAATAATCACATACCCACGGTACAGTGTAATCCTAATCTCCTATTCGTTTTCACACTAGTTTAGTCGTTGGCTCCGCTCAGCCCTCCATGACTGCATCAAAGTTAAACACGCAGGATTTTACCAGCCGTGACTCGGCTCTGCATCAATCAAAGTTATAAATGCAAGCTACTCGGTTCACCAAAGCGTGCACACACGTACTAGTCGTGGTTACAGAGCGCGAACCTACGTACGTAGCTAGCTAGAAAACACCAGCTTTGTGAGCGATGGAGATCACGAGCAGCACGATGGTGAAGCCGGTGTGCTCGGTGCCGCACCCGCTCGCCGGCGAGAAGGTCCCGCTGACCGTCTTCGACCGCGCCGCCGCGGACGCCTTCATCCCCACCGTGCTCGTGTACCCCGGGCCGGCGCCGTCCAACGAGGCGGTCAAGGAAGGACTCCTCAGGGCCATCGCAGCATACCCACACCTGGCGGGGCGCCTCGCCCTCGACGATCATGGCCGGCGCTTCCTCCACGTCAACAACGAGGGCGTGCTCCTGATCGAGGCCACCGTGCCGGTTGACCTGGCGGACGTGCTCGTCGACGGCCGCATGGCCGCAGACGTTGAGGACCTATACCCTACGATACCAGAGGTATTAATACATGATTTTGCTTCTGCCACCAACTCACGTCACATGCATGCATGCACTAAGAACGTGCATGGCCGCTGCAACCGCTTATACAATATATTTTATTTATTTATTTTTTTGCCTATGCAGGAGAGCTTTGGGGTGGCGCTGCTGCAGATCCAGCTCAACAGGTACAGGTGCAGTGGTCTCGTGGTCGGCATATGCTCCCACCATCAGGCCGCCGACGGCCACTCCATGAGCATGTTTTTCACCGCGTGGGCAACCGCTGTACGCGAGGGAAAGGACTTCACCACACCGGCCCCATTCCTCGACCGTTCGAGAACGTCCGTGCCTCGAAGCACGCCGACGCCGGTGTTCGACCACCGGTCACGGGAGTTCACGTGTGGAGACGGCGACACCTACGCCGTCGTCCCCATGGACACGATCAAAAACCTCACGGTGCACTTCACGGCCGAGTTCGTCGCCGACCTCAAAGCCCGCGTCGGTGCCCGCTGCAGCACGTTCCAGTGCATGCTCGCGCACGTCTGGAAGAAAATCACGGCGGCGCGGGAGCTGAAACCGGAGGAGTTCACCAGGGTGAGGGTGGCCGTGAACTGCAGGGGCAGGGCCAACCCGCCCGTGCCGATGGACTTCTTCGGGAACATGGTGCTCTGGGCTTTCCCAAGGCTTCAGGTCCGGGACGTCCTGAACTCGAGCTACGGCAGCGTGGTCGGCGCCATCCGCGACGCCGTGGCACGCATCGACGACAAGTACGTGCAGTCCTTCGTGGACTTCGGCGGAGTGGCAGACGCAAACGGGGAAGAGCTCCTCTCGACGGCGGCCACGGCCGGCACGATGTTCTGCCCGGACGCAGAAGTGGACAGCTGGCTGGGATTCAGGTTCCATCAACTCGACTTTGGCACCGGGGCACCGTCCGCTTTCATACCGCCGGACTTGCCTATCGAGGGGCTCATGATCTTCGTGCCGTCACGCAAGGCCAACGGCGGCGTCGACCTCTTCATGGCCGTCTCGGAGGAGCACGTGGCAGCGTTCGAGGAGGTCGTCTACTCCTTGGATTGATTGACCCAGCCGGGGCATGCATGTTTGTTTCGCTTGCATGCATGTCATAAAGAACGTGATAAAGAAACTGTTCGTTATGTAGTAAAGAATGTTTATCAGTTTTGCTAGAACTCATCTAGATGAGATATAATTTGATCTTATTCACCTTTTATAGCCATTGAATGTGATGCTATAAGATGCGTGTGGGCTGACGTGAGTTGTATCTGTTGTTGTTTTCAAAGTGAATGAGACAAAATTATATCTCATCTAGATGAGTTCTAGGTATTCCAATGTTTATTGTGTATTTTTTAAATATCTATTTTATATTTAAAAATGTTCATTGCCTATTCATGTAGCTGAAATAATGTGGTCCACACATATTCTTGATGTAATTTTAGAAAGTGTTGGTGTATTTCTAAAAACTGTTCATATAATTAAATAAATATTGACTTATTTTTTAAAATGTTCATGTAATAATTTTACAAAGTGGTCATGCCTTTTTACACAATGTACATGTAGTTTTAAAATGTATTAATGGATTAAAATAAATCCAGCTGTATGTAAATAATGTTTATATATTTGTAAACAAATAAAAAATTGAAAAACATATAAAAAGGAGGAAAAGAAAACAAATGGAAAAAATGAAATCAGCAAATGAAACTGGAGAAAAGAAAGTAAAAACAAAAAAATGAAAAAGCTAAATCGGAAAACCAGACAAAACCTTGTCCCCGAAAAAGCCAACCAAAAGTGGTTTAGATAAAACCTCCCTGCTACTGCTACTCGTAGCCTATGTAGGATAGAAACTTGCGCTCCTCCTCCACCTCCTCCTCCTCCTCCAAGAAAGAAAGTTAGGATTTGTGCCTCTCGCCGGCGCCGGCGCAGGTCCGCCTCGTCTCCGGTGGCCCTAGGGCACTACTACAAAAAGGACTATAGATGAAATGGCCACTAATGGCGCACCAGACATGTGGTGCGCCATTACTATATTCTAATGGCGCACCATGTCTCGGTGCGCCATTAGTAATATATTACTAATGGCGCACCTCTTGTGTGGTGCGCCATTAGTAGTTTTGAAAAAAAAACATAATTTTTTTTTGTTACTAATGGCGCACCATGTCCGCCGTGCGCCATTAGTAGTTGACATACTAATGGCGCACCACATCCCCCGTGCGTCATTAGTAGTTTTGGAAAAAAAGTAAAAAGAAAAATATTTGTTACTAATGGCGCACCATATCTCGGTGCGCCATTACTAGTTTTAACTAGTAATGGCGCACCACCCCACGGTGCGCCATTACTAACTTGCCCCAACACCGAATGCACCCTTCCCCCCCCCCCTTGGATCGCCTTTTCAGTTTTTTAAAAAAAAAGAAAATGATGGAAGTGTCAAAAAAATAAAAGAAAATAAGTTTCCCATGTAATATGTGGTCTAGTTGTTGGGAAAATTTACAAATATGAATTTCGACCTTGTTTGCAAAATCTCTGTGGAAATTTATAAAATGGGCATAACTTTTGCATACGAACTCGGATGAAAAAAAAATTATATGAAAAATTATCTACTCGAAAAGTTACATCCAAATTTAACGGGGGACCCCGTTAAACATTTTCAAAATCCCCAAAAACCTAACAGAAAAAAGATTACGGGGCTTTCAAGATCTAGAGGCAAAAAAATTCAAACTTACTAATGGCACACCTGCCCATGGTGCGCCATTACTATCTTCCCGCCTTCAAAATTAAAAAAAATAAAAAAATAAGTTACTAATGGCGCACCTGCCCGTGGTGCGCCATTAGTATCTTCCTGCCTTCAAAATTCAAAATAAATAAAAAAAATAAAAAAAGTTACTAATGGCGCACCTGCCCATGGTGCGCCATTAGTATCTTCCCGCCTTCACAATTCAAAACAAATCAAAAAAATAAAAAAAAAGTTACTAATGGCGCACCTGCCCGCGGTGCGCCATTACTATGCCGTATATATGGCTGGGCGTGTCCTCTCCTCCTTACCTCTTCATTCTTCTCCTCCACTCCACCTCTCCTCCACTCCTCCACTCCATCTTCCCTTCTCTCCTCCACCATACTACCATCCTCCTCTCCGGCGACCTCCTCCTCCTCCTCCTCTCCGGCGACCTCCTCCACCTCTCCTCTCCTCCCCTCCCCTCCCCTCACGGTTTTTCCTCCCTCCTCTCTGGTGAGCTCCTCCTCCCTCATCTCCGGTGAGCTCCTCCTCCCTCCTCTCCGGTGAGCTCCTCCTCCCTTCTCTCCGGTGAGCTCCTCCTCCCTCATCTTCGGTGAGCTCCTCCTGCCTCCTCTCCGGTGAGCTCCTCCTCCCTCCTCTCCTCCCATCCCCTCATGATTTCTCCTTCCTCCTCTCCGATGCTCCGGTGAACTCCTCTCCGGCGACCTCGTCCTCCTCTTCGGCGATGTAGGCGAGCGCCTCTGCGGTCACCTCCTCCTCCTCTCCGGCGAACTCCTCTCCGGCAAAAGAACACGGCAAAAGAACGTACAAGATCCAAAAACGGGAACATAATTTGAAATAATATCGTGCAAAAAAACGAGCAAAAAAACGAGCAAAAAATGGGCAAAAAAATCGTGATCCAGATCCAAATTCAAAATTCAAAAATAGCAATGGCGCACGGTGGGGGTTAGACGGTGCGCCACTACTATTTTCCCGCCTTCAAAATTCAAAAATACTAATGGCGCACCGTGGCCTATACTAATGGCGCACCAGTGGCCTATACTAATGGCGCACCGTGGGCTATTCTAATGGCGCACCAGCTGGTGCGCCATTAGTATACCAGATACTAATGGCGCACCAGTGGTGCGCCATTAGTAAAATATACTAATGGCGTGGCACTAATGGCGCACCACTAATGCGCCATTAATGGGCAAATTAGGTGCGTCATTAGTAGGCCTTTCCCTAGTAGTGGGGCCATGGAGGCGCGGTGGATCCTGGCAAGGGCCGGCGGGAGGGCTCCGTTTTCAGTCGATTTTTTCAATCTTGTTAGGGTTTGTGTCCTACTCAGGAAGGCGAGACGGCGGCGGCTCCCTGAAGATGGAATAAAGGTCTCCCCGCCTAGCCCCCGTTCCGGCGGTGCGTCTAGCATCGTTGGTGGGCGTGTGGAGGTGTGTCTCAGGCAGATCTATCTTTGGTGGATTTGCTCGGATCTCGTCGTTGTTCGTCTACGTTCATGTGTCTTCGGTTTGGATCCTTCCGATCTACGTTATTTTTCATCGGCGGCGGTTGCTGTTCTGGGGTGCTGGTCCTATGGGGCCTTAGCACGACGACTTCCCGACTGTCTACTACAACAAGTTGTGCCCGGCTCCGGCGATGGAGGGGCAATGATGGCGGCGCGCCTTCGGCTCGCTTCGGTGCTTGTAGTCGTCGCTAGGTGGTCTACAAATCTGGATGTAATTTTTATTTCTGGTATTCATTGTACTGCCATGATTGAAGATGAATAGATTGGAAGTTTTTCCGCAAAAAAAATATGATAGAAACTTAAAATATGAAAAAACTAAAAAGAACATAAGAAAAAAAAAACACAAACCATGAGGCGCGCATAGGCGCCATCCCTTGCACAACGCTTCAGGTGATATGCTTTTGAAGAAAAGGGGTTTCCCAACCCCATTTCATTAATTTACAGGCAGCAAAGCACCAAGATTGTTCTTTCGCAAAAAAAAAAGCACCAGGATTGTTTACAGCGTTTCCAGAATTTCCCAAAGCCTGGGGCTAAACCTAACTTACTATCTCAAAAAAATTCTAAAAAAAACTAACTGACTAAATATAAGTTAAATACGCCCATGCACACGAAATGTGCGTTAGAAGTATGCCACAAATTCAATTTAAAATAAAATACAAATTCATTACTATCATGAGAGGAAATTCTTTCAAACAAATAGTTTAACAAATTGCATTGTTGCGAACATGGTTTGGTACCTAATTAGTTTAGACTTGCTTACTCCGAGGCCATCATTTCTTCACCAGCAATGGTACAAGACTTGGATCTGCAAACATAAAATTGCATATCTAAAATCAAGACACTTGACATAGACTAAGTCAATTGTTTCGTACGAAATTTGCAGAAAAAGAAGAAGAGAGAGAACATATTATATACCATTAGCACGAAGACCACGAGGTAGTAGCCCCTTGGGTTTCCTCTTTTTTTTGATAGCATTGTATAATCTTAATATCATGAACGTTTGCAAATACATCACCCTCAATATAGCACACCAATGTAAGTTTGGCTAATATAAAGGAAATAGAGAAACAAAATTAGAAGATAGGCTACATATTATCTGGGCAGTGTGCGTTGGCCTGGGTGCCTCCGTGCTTGCGCTAGAAGATAGGCTGCAATTTAGGACTAAACTAGGTGGAGAAGAATAAGAGGCGGGTGGTCAGGACGCCGGACCGGGCGGCCGGAGTGGCAGGGAATCGTGTGTTGACGACGGCGGCGGCGCAGGGCATGGACGCTCAGTTCGAGCGAGTCGTGGCGAGGGTTTCTCTGTTGCCGATCAGGCGAGGAATTTTCTTTCTTTCTTAACTTGATTGACTAACGATCGGACTACAGATCACATATCGAAGCGTCAACAGTCGTCTAGTGCGCGATTGGTTCTCTGTTCTCATCGATCGATGGAGTTGGGCTAACGGGCTGAAGGCTTGCACTACGTCAATGTGAAAATTTTGCTACCGTGTGTATAGGTACTAGTTGGACGACGCCTGGGGCTACAGCCCTAGTTGCCCCAGGCCTAGTTTCGCCCCTGGCGTTCAAGGTAGCCTAGAGTAGCTGCACTAGGCATAACACAAGCTCACACTGGTTTTGCAAGCAAAAGTATTGAAAACCACATCCAAGCCACGCGAGCATAAACAAACCATGTACTAGCCTATTACAACTTCAATTGCATATCCGTCGATACGAGCTCTCAGGTACGCGGGTCGAGAGCTCTCCTCTTTGCTGATTCAGGAGGAGCAAATATCTCCGCAGTAGAGCAGATTGCTAATCCTCGCATAATATCTTTTATTGATGTAGCACGTTTATTCTTCCCAGTAAGACCCGAACATATCGCCATACCAACTGCTGGATATAAATTTCATTACAGATGGTCTACAAACTCCACAAGAAAGCGACACAGAACATATTAGCAACATCAAGTTGTCTACTATGACACCATAAGGCGGCTAACAACTCTACTCTCATATTGGTTAGAAATCGAATGCAGCTTCAGATCTAGCAAACTAACCTTGACAACTTGTCTTCACCAAGGAACTCCATCGGTAGAAGCTGAGGATCTCAAGTCCCGGAACTGTTTCAAATCGCCGCCCCAAGTAGGGCTAGGCAAAAATTTCGAGTGCGACAGCAAGGCGGCAACAAAAGTGGGCGGCTTGAATGGAGATGAATGATGGACGTTTTCCTATATTTAAGACTAAGCGGGGAGGATAACTATTCATGTTCCAATTAAGGTTTGGAAGACTTGGAAAACGCTGCTCCCCGTCAAGCCCCATACTGAGGCAGCCCTTGGTCCATGATGGACAGGGCGTATCTTGTTCTGTCTTCCCGCCATAGCTACAAATCACCCGTTGCGACGCAGAGCTCTGTCTCGCCTCTAGCGAGCGCTCTACTAAGCCAACCCTTTATTGTGGCATGCTTTTTTGTTTCAATTGTTATGCACGGCTTTCTTATATTTTCCTTTGTTTGTTCGCTTTTCTTTGGTTTCCTTTTTTTTTCTATGTATACATTTTCCCCCTTTTTTTTCTTCAGTTTTCTTTGTTTCTTTCAGTTTTCTTTAATTTTATTCGTTTATGCCTTGGTTTTCTACGTTTTCCTTTGTTTCTTTCTTAGTTATCATCGCTTTTCTCCTTTTTTTCGTTTTTTTTGTTTTTCTTCTTTTTATTTTTAATTTTTTCATTACATGTCTACTTTTCATACATATTTTACATTTTTGGTATAAAATAAAATCCTTTTTTGTATACATTTAATATTTTAAATATATAAATCATTTTTCTACAAATATATTTATTGATGTCTAATTTTTTTCAAACACATTGTACAACATGAGTATTTTTTATACACATTTAATATTTTTCAACTACATGATTAATATTTTTTTAAAATATTTGATGTCTACTTTGTTTATACACATTGTACATTTATAAACACCTTACATTTTATTAAATATGTTTAACCATTTTAAATCTTTAATTTATTTTATTAAAGAACTTTTTTCGAATATATATATATATATATATATATATATATTTTTGAATTCATGTTGATACATATAATTTTTATTATATGAAACATTGTTTTGTGAAATTGATGAAAAATGTATACATTGGATAAAAAAATTAAATTGTCACGAACATTTTGTTTGAAATGCATGAACATTTTTTTAATGTAAAATATATTTTTTCTGAATGGTGCAATGGTTACACGCACAGTTTTTACATTGCAGAACATTTTTGTGCATATCACATACATCTTTTTGAAACACGTGAACATTTCTGCAGTGTCACATACATTTTTTATGGTATAAAACATTTTAAAAAGTTGAGCTAACATTTTTTTACATTGCATTTACAGTTTTTAAAATGTGCGATGAACACTTCTAAAAGAATTAACTAATTTATTTTTTCACCATACAAGTATTTACTAATTATTATTTTCAAAATAAAAACAAAAGTAAAAATATAAACACTCGCATGATGTCAGCAAGACGAGACCAAGTGGTTACTAGGATGGCCTAGTACCGGCTCCCTGCAGGCGACGTTCACATAGTAGTCGTTGCGAGTGACACATAGACGCGCCCCTGTCTTCCTACCATATCCTAGATGGTCTAGACCTCGGTATAACCAGGGTAGCAGTGTCGTAATGTCAGCGTGGATTCGCTGATCACGACACTGCTTTGATCGGACCAGATAACGGCCTCACAGGGAGCCCGTCCGCTGGAAATGCACTTTAGTAGATTTTGTATTCTTAATTGATGCATCTATTTTTCTTGTATACGTGGTCTGTGCATATGGTATTGTTTAGGCATGCTTGTTTTCTTTTTCCCGAAGAATAGGCCTGCTTGTTCAGATGTCCATTTGCTTGGCTGTTCTATCTTTTAATAATCTCCGTCCGTTCTAATTATAATCATTGGAGTATGTATTAACAACTTATACATGTATTAATCAACTTTCTTAAGTCAGTGTGGGAATCTTTTGCTTAGAGATCTTTGTAAAACTTAAGATGTGTTTTAGTGCTGAATCAGAGCCACTTAGAGATCTTGTTTTAAAGAGATAAAGAGACTCATCTCCTCTTCTCTCCTTACGGCAATAGTTCGGATCATGTTTGCTGCATGAGTATCGAGGGAAAACACTTCTGATTTAGACCTAGAGCTTAGCCGGCAGAAAAATAGGGAAGGTTTTAATACATTCTGCCAAACCAAATAGTAGCAACAATTGGTACGATATTACTCTTATTCAGGCATTATTTCTTGGACAAGTAATATGTAAGCCAGTTTGACTAGGCTGGAAAATTAAGGAGCAGATAAAGGAGAAGAGGATGTCATCGCGAGTAGTTCTCAAGATGAGGATTTTTTACACTTCATTTTGCACTCATCCATAGTCGGGTAGCAGAAATTAATTGGCAAACAACAGAAGCATTCTCCAATAGAGCTGCATCGATCATGACTTACATGAGCACATAGCCCATTTGGTAAATTGATCTTCTCGCTATCCTCGTCAGCCATGATTTGGCCTTGGAATAAGAAACGAACAACTATTTTAGAGTAGCATAAATAAACATGCAACAGATTAGACAAGACACAAAATTAAAAAAAATGGCCTTCACTAGCTGGCTATACTACATACTTCTTCCAGGAGAAGTGAAAAAAATAAACCCAACTGGTGTGCTTACAATGAGCAACAGAGCATATGAGATATAGAGACAGTAGGGCTAGTGTGTGCTTATCCATACCCCGATCCGGATACTGCACTACGCTCCATCACTTTGGTTGTGTATCGACGAGAAATATTTGTTCCACTCCCTCCGTTCAGGTGCATAAGTCATCATAGGTTGTGCACCACGATCAAAGCGGAGGGGAAAACGAGAGAATTTAATATTTATTTGCTAATTAATAGCATTGCATGGAATGAACTGATCACTGCATGTCCTGTTTGGTAGTCTCTTATTGGTTGATTCTTTTATTTATGTCAAGAAACCAGAAACGCCTAAGTGTTTTGAGATTATTTAATTTTCTAAGGTGACTTATACACCTTGACGCAGGGAGTACAATACTAGTACGTGCGATCAATCAACAGATGACAGACTGAGAGAAGAGAGATCCGGCGGCGGCGACGATGACAACGCTGAATAAAGATTCTTCGGATCCTTCCCTGACGAGGCCATCGGTCCTATGGTTGGGGATGGATTTGGAAACCAGTCTGTTCAAGCAAGGATGGCGTGGCGGCGGCGGCATCCTCGTGGTGGACCTGTGTCCTCGGGCTCCGCCGTTGCGACGGCGTTTGCTCCAGCGTCGGCGCGGAGCTTGGGAGGTAGTCCAGGAGCGGATGCAGATTGTGGTCTGCATCGACGACATCTGGAAGACGGAGCATGTGCTGGGCTCGTGGTTGGTGGATGGCAGATATGGTTTTCTCCTTCGGCGTTTTAGTCGTGGTGGGTTGCCAGATCTGGAGTTCGATGGCGTGTCCGGGGTGTTGCCCCGGTCTGATTCGTTCAACGGTAAGGGTTTCATTTTTGGTGAGCCACCTTGGAGGTCTGTAAAGCTGCATATCAGCGATGGAGCCGCGTCGAGCTCGGGTGAGGAGGTGATTCGTCATTCTTTTCTTCGGTGGCTGCTGTGGTGGTGCCGGAGGCAGGTGACGGACGTTGTTGTCAAGCTCAGAGATGTTCTGTTATCTTTTCAGTTTTGTCATGTTGGTCTTTACGTGACTTGTACTTTGTTCTTTATGATATAAATGAGACACGTATTACCATGAAAAAAAAGAAGAGAGATCCGGCCGGTGCTATAACTCATCACGATCCCGTGCAGGCATCAATCAAGCAACAAAATTGGAATTATTTGGTATCTTTCCATAGGAACAGTATGTAAGAATTGGTGGCCAAAATCAAGTGAGTAGGATTATTTATCTCCTTTTTCTAGGCAAGTTTCCAAGATCTGGTGGTAATGGTAGGAAGGTGTTGCTGATTTGTCGGATTTATCTCCTATGTGTGTTTATCTTTGTATATATTTCCGAATTGTAATTCTCTTGTATGTATGTATGTATGTATGGAGTAAAGTACATCAGCAGGAGACGATCGAGCACATCTCACGCACCTGGCGAGTGCTTCCCGGCGGTGGGCGTGTTGGAGATGGTCTTGAGCCAAGCAGGTTTCCTCTGGGACCGGGCCGTCGTCAGTGGGGCGGCGAAGCAGAGGAGGAGGAGGAGCGACGCGAGCGCGAGGACGGGGGAGGAGGAGCGAGCGCCAACGCCGGTCGCCATGGCGGCTCTCTGTCGTCTGTGGATGTGAGATGTGGTGACGGCGAAGCAGAGGAGCTGAGTGCCGTTGGCGCGGAACGGCCGGCAGCGCATTCAGTTTTACTGTACTTCGCTAGGTGCAGATTTTTTTTTTTTTTTTTTTGCGGGGAGATGTTTTATGATGCATGCGATCTCTACTCTACCAGCTACCATGTCAACCGGCAATCGATGTGTTGGTAACTCGCATTGATGATACACTCGAGAAATCCAAGGAAAAAAGCACCGCGAAAATAGTTTCTTTACCAGTCAAAAGAATCGATTTCAATCCTTGCACCTAGGGCTGAAAAAAAAGCTCGAAGCTCGCGAGCTAAATGAGTAGCTCGTGACTCGGCTCGAATCGACTCGAACTCGAAGAATAACAAGTCGAGCCGAGGTTTAGTTTAAGATCGTTTATAGACCAAGTTAAACAAGCAAATCTCACGAGTACTTGTGCAACTTGTTAGGCTCGGTACAAAAGATCAGCTACTCCCAATACAAAAAAAGATCAGTCACTCAGCACCCTACATTCCAGGTGCACAACACAAGGTCTAGCCGTTGAAGGCCCAACCACCTAGAAGACTCATGCGTTACAAGGAAATTACAATTGTTTAGTGATATATATGTTTAATATATACATAATCATTTTTATCATATTTGAGAATTTTATGTTCATATCTTAAACGAGCTTAACAAGCTAAACGAGCCAGCTCGCGAGTTATATGAGTCAAGTCAATCTTGGGTTTAAGCTCGTTATAGTAACGAGTCGAGTCGAGCTAGCTCGTTAACGAAACGAGCTCTAGCGAGTCGAGCCGAGCTGGCTTGACTCGGCTCGGTTTCCAGCCCTACTTGCACCCCTGATATATAAACGACAGCCACAGATGTGAAAATAGAAATAACAGGATGATTCAGAAAAAATGCCATAAGTTTCAACAGAAGCATGCCAGGGAGCAAGCTTGGCGAGCAACTCCTCGAGAAGAGAGGGGCAGCTGCTCCTCAGATGCTGAAAGCCCTCGCTCGCCATGGCCGCCTTCAGGTTCCCCGGAGAAGTGAGGAACTTGAAGCACGCCTTCTTGAGCACACCGCAACCGTGCTGCTCGGCCAAGGCCAACGTCGTCGCCACCGTGCTTCTGCAGAGGCCGCTGCAGAGCCTCTCCACGCAAATCAGCTTGAGCCGCTCCATGTCATACCTGTCCGCCGCCACAAGCAGATGATGGGCCATCGCCGTTGAGTCCCCGTCGTCCATCTCTGGCAATGAGTCAGTGTAGATGAAGTGGAGGAGAGCCCTGAACACATTGGCATCCATGTCGTTGATTTGTACGCGAGTTGCGGTCTTCTCCTTCATCGGGCCAAGGAGCTCCGCCCTGAAGACGGAGGACCGGGCGGCGAGCATGTACCTGTGCGCGGGAAACGCCTCGCTGCCGACCTCGAAGGTGACGTCCGAGCCCTCGCCGGCCGAGAGGAGCCGGGCGAGATGGTGGTGCATGTCTGACGGCGGCACCAGGACCGCCGGAGCGGTGTGCTCGGTGATGATCTCCATCGACACCGTGACGTCGCACCTGATTCTCAAGACATCGTCCTTCAAGTAGACAGATCCCTCCAAGTCCTTGCGTTTGATTACGCCGAAGCCCCACGGTCCTTCTGTTACTCTGAAGGCGCATATCTGGCTTTCGTTGCTGTATGATGTCCCTGATTCCCCGTGCTGATCGACCAAACTAATCTTGAACTGTGCCTTGACCTCGTCGGCATCGGTGTGAACGAGACATAGATAGATGGATATCCAGTCGGCGTCATCTGAGGTTCTACGGTCGGGGTAGTACAGGATACACCAGCTATGGCCGCGGACGTCGAACGTTCCGGACTTGATGAACTTGCCGGTGACAAGCCCCTTGGTGCGGGAGCACCCGTCGACCGTGAGGACGTGCGACCCGGACACGGCCTGCGCGACGATGGCCGACGCCGTCGGCGACGTAGCGCCGCCGCCAATCTTAGAAGGTGGAAAAGAGGTGGACATGGCGACGGCCGCCAAGTACCGTACTACCCAAGTTTTCCCCGCAACGGTCTGTGTCTTTTTAGGGTACTAGCAAAAGAGCCCGTGCGTTGCAACGGGAGAAAAAAATAACACACACTCTTAACCCAATAATCATAATATGTTCATGCATTTTATTTTAGCGAGGCATCATTTTTATGTTGCCGCTTATCCTCCTTCTCATCCTCAGTGGCCTCAGTGTTCACACAAACCAAAGTGTGATTGAATGTTGTTTTTCCCCTGCCAGTTTTTTCAGAGGTGCTCATGTGTGGTTATCGATGTTTTCTTTCGTCTCTTTATGATTTTAGTGGTTGTTTATTTGCAATCCAGATCGTCGTGGTACGAAAGAAAAACGGACGTGCCCTATAGGCTACAAGTTCGCTTTTAAAATAACATTTTAAAATATTTAATAGGTAAAAATAACATCATATTCAAATTCTACATATTTTTCTATTCAAATTTCATATATAACATGTTAAAATCGGAGTTACGGTTTAATAGATATGGATAATTAAGAAAAATATTTGTTTGACTTAAATATCTTCCAAAATAATCTTTAAAAAATATTTAACAAACAAAATAACATCATATTCATATTCTACACATTTTTCTAATCAATTTTCATATATAAAATGTTAAAATCGGAGTAACGGTTTAAAAGATATGAATAATTTAGAAAAACATTTGTTTGACTTATATATGATCGGCGGGTGAATTATCTAATACGTCAGGGGGGTTTCCGTAAAAATGTAAAATAACGGTTCGGTTATGACTTAAGTGTGTACTGTGGGTTAATTCATGAAAAATGCAGGGGGTTTTCTGCAAAAGTGCATGACGGACGATGGAAACCCAATTTGCTTTATTATTAGGTAGAGATTTGGCTAGCCTTTCCAACTGTGACCCGCTTCGTCCACGCTCGAGGCGGCTCGGGGGCGACTCATCCAAACCCTAGCAAGCCGTCGCCAGATCAAATCCACCGTGCCGCCACCGGAAGACGTTGCCGGGCGAACCCCGTGCGGCCGACGGCGGTGGCGGGGCTTCTCCTTGCGGCTGCCCTCGGTCCGTGGGCGACGTTCTCAACGGGATCAGGCGATGCTTCGGGCGTGTGTGTGCCTCACGTCAACCGGGCGGCAGCGTTGCTCGGCAAGGGGTGGTGGGGCGCGGCTGTTGTGCTCCATGTGCGGACATGCCGGGCGTGGCCAACGGGACGGGCGTTGGCCAGGGTGACTGTGTGTGTGGCATGCCTGATGGGCGCGTATTCTGACCTTTGGCAGCGATCAGGAATGGCGGATGGGTCATCGAGCATTGCTCCGGTGGCCTCGCCTATTTCCGTCGGCGCGCTGGATAAGACGCCTTAGTTCATGGTGGTTGATGCGAAGGGGAGGGTGTGAGGGGAATTGGGGAAACCCTATCTCAGCTTGGTGCCAGGAGTGGTGACGTCGACGCTTCAGGGCGCCGTAATCCTTGTTGAAGGCGCCGCTACATTGCTCCCTTCCTCCCCTCGTGGTCTTTACTCCGGGAAAATCCTTGCTCCCTTTGTGGGACGGATGATGGCGGTGATTTCTTCGTCGTTAACCTTCTTGGAGACATTGTCTAGGAGCTGACTTGATCGCCAGGGCTCGAGGAAGCTTGTTCAGCGTTGCTCCGGAGTAAGATCTATGGACGGGACTTGATGCAGAGGACATGGATGTGCAACAGTGGCGGTGGATTTATGGCCAGGCAGGCAGTCTCTGGTTGTGAGACATCGGTGGCCACGATCCCATCTGCCAGCTGCGTCATGGTATGGCGGTTCTCCGCTCGGGTGCATAGGCGAAGGTGTGGTTCTGCACTGCTAGGTGATTGCCGAGACGGGGCCAGAATCTTGGACCTTGAAATCCGGCGGCAACGACAATTTTGTTTTGCTGCCTGATTCTGCCGCCATGGACAAGGATGGTGCGAGAGTGTTGAAGCGTCCCCATTTGGGGTTTGACGGTGTCGGTGACTATCCTCCCTTGATCTCTGTTGCAAAGTGTGACGGCGACCTTCATTGTTCGGAGTTTGTTGGCGGCGAGTGGCTCTTGTCGCGGTTTGACTGTCTATTTGTGCGGGCATGGTTTTCACTTGCTTGGCGCCTCACGTCAAGACCGAACTATGCCTGTAGTTGCTTGGGTCGTGGAAAGTGGTGACCACATCACAACTGATGTCAAGTGATGAGTGGTGCCAATATGGTTGTTGTTGTAGACTGTTGATCATTATTTTGATCGCTTTGGAGTTTTTTTTCTTTTTGCTGCACTACGGCATAGCTTCGGTCATGTTTGACTTTGCAAGTTGCCGGTGTGATTTGTCTGTGTGTGTGTGTGTTGGTGTTGGCTATGTGCATCCTAGCTATGCACAGGCCGGGTGTGTACTCACTATGTTTGTATCACTTGATGCTCTATTTTGAGTTAATAAAATCCACCCTTTGTCGAGAAAACTGTGACCCTACATTTCCTTTTGACAACGAAACGTTTCGACAATGCCCTTTTATTGTGGTTTTTTTTAAATGAGGCAAAAGATGTGCCATTTTCATTGAGAAGAAGAGAGTTGACTGGTTAACTAGAGGAAAACCGGATAAAAACCTACGCGGATGACCAGGCCACAAACGCCAAAAAGTCGACCGAGGCATGAAGGACAATGCAGCTCCGATTTTGCTAACGAGTTCCACGAAGAAAGTTGCAAGCCTCGCACTGACCTAGTCCAGCACAACATCCAGAGAGCACCACCCGCTAAAAACCTCCCTCATGGAGTCATCATTGCCGCAGTGGCCCCGCCACCGCAACTTCGACTTCTCTGTCACATCAACATAGACGCACCGGACTGTCGGCATCAGAAGGACATGCCGCGACTAGGCTCTCCTCGTCACCATAGTCATTGCCACACACGTCGCAGCGCCATACCAACCTCATACCTGCCGACCATGATGATGTGCTCGTCCAGCCCTTGGGGAAGTGCGTAGGAGACCATGACCTTCAAGGCGACGCCCCCAAGGGGGGAGCGACATCGTCACCCGACTCACATGGAATCTTGAGCTTTCACATGAAGGACATGGCTCGGGGTGGAGGAGGGGGAGAGCTCCACAACAATCCTCCAGGGAGGAGAACGACGCCCACTGGCGACGTGTCACCGGCACCGAAAAAGCTGGGTAGATTCTCATCTGAAGCATCCCAATCCCCTCCAACCCTCGCAGTCGGTGACCTAGAAGAGCCACAGGCCCGCACGCCCGCTGGACCGTGCACCTCAAGCTTGGAGACGGCGCCATCTCACGCAAGAGCAACCACCTTGCCGCCGGCTGCTACTTCTTGAGCTTGCGTTGGTTTTTACCTTGAAGAGGAAAGAGTGATGCAGCAAAGTAGAGTAAGTATTTCCCTCAGTTTGACAACCAAGGTATCAATCCAGTAGAAGATAACGCACAAATCACCGAATACCTGCACAAACAATCAAACAACTTGCACCCAACGCGAAAAAGGGGTTGTCAATCTGAGGGAGTCCTGGATTAAGGGGTCCTCGGGTGTCCGGACTGTGTAGTATGGGCGGGACTGATGTGCCGTGAAGATACAAGGTAGAAGGCCTTCCCCTCGTGTCCGGATAGGACTCTCCTTCGCGTGGATGGCAGGATTGGTGTGCGGATGTATAGTTTCCTTCTTCTGTAAACCGACTCTGTACAACCCTAGGCTCTTCCGGTGTCTATATAAACTGGAGGGGTTCGTTCATAGAGGCAATCAGAATACATATAGGCTAGACATCTAGGGTTTAGCCATTACGATGTCGAGGTAGATCAACTCTTGTAACCCCTATACTCATCAAAGTCAATCAAGAAGGAAGTAGGGTTTTACCTCCATTAAGAGGGCCCGAACCTGGGTAAATATCCTATCCTCCTTGTCTCATGTTACCTTTGATCCTCAGATGCACAGTTCGGGACTCCCTACCCGAGATCGGTCGGTTTTGACACCGACATTGGTGCTTTCTGTTGGGGAACGTATTATTTCAAAAAAAAAATCCTACGATCACGCAAGATCTATCTAGGAGAAGCATAGCAACGAGCGGGGAGAGTGTGTCCATGTACCCTCGTAGACCGAAAGCGGAAGCGTTTTATCAACGCGGTTGATGTAGTCGTACGTCTTCATGATTCGACCGATCCTAGCACTGGACGTACGGCACCTCCGTGTTCAGCACACGTTCAGTTTGGTGACGTCCCTCGTACTCTTGATCCAGTTGAGGCCGAAGGAGAGTTTCGTCAGCACGACAGCGTGGCGACGGTGATGATGAAGTTATCGGCGCAGGGCTTCGCCTAAGCACTACTACGATATGACCGAGGTGTGTAGCTATAGAGGGGGGCACCGCACACGGCTAAAAGATCAACTTGTGTGTCTATGGGGTGCCCCTTGGCCATGTATATAAAGGAGGGGAGGGAAGAGGTGGCCGGCCCAAGGGGGTGAGGGAGTCCTGGAGTAGGGGTTCCTCGGACAGCCGGACTATATATGTGGGCCGGACTGTTGGATTATGAAGATACAAGATAGAAGACTTCATCCCGTAACCGGATGGGACTCTCCTTTGCGTGGAAGGCAAGCTTGGCGATTCGGATATGTAGATTCCTTTCTCTATAACCGACTTTGTGTAACCCTAGCCCCCTCCGGTGTCTATATAAACCGGAGGGTTTAGTCTATAGAAACAACAATCATAATCTCATAGGCTAAACTTCTAGGGTTTAGCCATTACGATCTCGTGGTAGATCAACTCTTGTAATACTCATATTCATCAAGATCAATCAAGAAGTAAGTAGGGTATTACATCCATAGAGAGGGCCCGAACCTGGGTAAACATTGTGTCCCCTGCCTCCTGTTACCATTAGCCTTAGACGCACAGTTTGGGACCCCCTACCCGAGATCCGCCGGTTTTGACACCGACAATGGTGCTTTCATTGAGAGTTCCGCTGTGACGTCGAAGATAGGCTTGATGGCTCGCCTTGTTATCAAGGAGAACATCACCTCTGGGGGAGCCCTGGCCTCAGGCCAAACCCTCCGGCTGGGCGGCTTAACCATCGCCGCCCGTTCAGCCGTCGGGCCGACGATGACTTCTCGGGTCATCGAAAATCGCCTCCGCGTCAGCTCAGAATACTCCGAACAGATGGATCTGATGGAGTTGTTGTCTTTAAACAAACTCCTGGATTGCATCGCCGCCTTGGGAGTCGCTACAGACTATGATTGGATTGGGCTTAAACCCGACCAGAGAGAAATTGAATCTTCGCCGATCACCCATCAGATAGTGGTAGTGGAGGAGCAACGCGACAACTATTCCTCTATATTGAGGACGAACTATGTTCGGAATTCCGAGCTCGCAGAGCCGGATACCCGCCCGCAGGCGGACACGCCCCGTATTCCGAACCTAGAGTCGGACTGTGAGCCTGAAAAATTGGTTGATATTCCAGAGCCCAAGCTATTAAACTCAGAAGTTTCTCAAACTCTGGATTCCAGATTGGGTCAGGGTTCGGACTTAAATCCACCCGCCTACCCAGATACAAGCGATCTTACCCGCATCAGACAGCAGTACCAGGAAACGGTCCATCACTTTTGGGCCAGATTCCTCCTTGTCAAAGACAAGATCAAAGACTGCCACGATGAAGACGCAATCTCATTATTCTGCAAAAATTGCACGAATGAGGGAATCCTCAATGCAATCAACCGCCATCACGTATCATACTTCGTTGACTTAGCAACAATAGTACAGAAGTACTGCACAATGGAAAGCGCCTGGCAATCTCAGGCAGCCTCTTGGGAGCCACCGGTTTCCACTAAACCCCTCATCCGGACAAAAAGGATGCACCCTCGTCGGTCGCCTGATCCAATAACAAAAAAATTAAAGCCCGTTACGGGGCGCGGAACCGTTCTGGAGGGACGGCTCGATAGGCCATGCAAAATACACACAACACCGGATACCGTACCAATCCATATCCTTAGAGCATGTTCGATACTCCGGCAGGTGGCCAAGAGCAGCGACGATATCCTCACCAAAAATACCGTAGAGCAACATCCCATAGATGACAACAACCCTACGGTATTGACAGTCTTTGAGACTTTCGCCTCAAACAATGGGCGCAAAAGGGCACTCCGCAGCCTCGCTGAAGTCTGCCAAGTTGCAGCAATAAACCCCTGGAACGACACGGCCATAACTTTCAATGCCAGTGACGAACCAAAATTCAGAATAGTCCGGGCACCAGCCGCATTGGTCCTCAGTCCAATTGTGGACGGCTTTCGGCTTACCAAAGTGCTCATGGATGGTGGCAGCGGACTAAACCTCATTTACAAGGAAACTCTCAACAAAATGGAAATAGACAGGAGACGCATTGAGCAAAGTAGCACGACCTTTCGAGGAATTATTCCCAGTCGGGAGGCGCGATGTGTGGGAAAATCACACTCGATGTGGTATTCGGCACGCCGGAGAATTATCGGTCCGAAGAGACAACCTTTCAAGTGGCCCCTTTTAACAGTGGATATCACGCCCTTTTAGGGCGAGATACATTTGCAAGCTTCCAAGCTATACCCCATTACGGGTACATGAATCTCAAGATGCCCGG
Source organism: Triticum aestivum (assembly GCF_018294505.1). Taxonomy (NCBI): domain Eukaryota; kingdom Viridiplantae; phylum Streptophyta; class Magnoliopsida; order Poales; family Poaceae; genus Triticum; species Triticum aestivum. Next base: position 587,586,660 of record NC_057804.1, on the reverse strand, counting down.
GCCTAATGGAATCATCACTCTTGCCAGTGATCCGGACACAGCACTCCGCACCGAAATCAAAATTGCCGCCTTGGCCCTCGAGGCATTGTCTGAAGCCCTCGCGGCCGAAGAATTAACCGCATTGTGCTCCACGGTGGATAGGGACGACGTGATCCTCGATAAGCGATCCAAATCCACCTCCTTTAAACAAGCAGATGAAATAGTCAAATTCTAGGCCCACCCAACGGACTCCACGAAGACAGCATCCATCAAGGCATAACTGGACCCCACGGTGGACGCAGCACTGCGGGCGTTCCTACGCGAAAACTGGGACATATTTGCCTGGCACCCTTCTGATATGCCAGGGATCCCATGCAGGCTATGTAACGACCAAATCTCGAAGGATTTGAGTCTCTGTGCTTACCGTGCTAGTCCCTGGATCGAACTCGCTAGCACACACAGTATAGATGAATACCAGAATAGCAAGTGCATCATTTATTACATCGTATGATCCAGAATATATAAAATAAAACAATATGCATAGCACTTGGCTAGCTTTATTCAATCAAACGGCGAAAAGTAGCAGAAAATAACGATGAGTCCCATCATAGTCCACTGGCGATGCTAAGTGCAGACTCGCAACCCTAACGGTACCTTACTCTTCGTCTGAATATCCTGCAACATGAGACATTGCAGCCATATAGGTCAATACTTTGAATGTATTGGCAAGTTACACAGGACTAATAATAGCAGACCTACATGTATATGCATAGTACAACAAAAGGAAGGCTTGAGGGTTTATTTTGCAGAAAGCTGATTTTGTCCTCATAACTACCTAATAGTCAAATTTTATTTAGTTCTTTTATTACTACAATTATATACACAAGGTTGAGTTGGCAAAATCAACTCCAACCTACCCTTTATTAGGTTGCCCACAAATATTATTAAGTGTCACATCTGTCAAGATCATCCAACAACTGTAATGGCATAGTGGCTCAAATTTACCCATAACCGGGGGCACGGCTAATCATGATTAGTTTTAATACTCTGCAGAGTTTAGTATGCTTTACCCACTGGACCCAATCCGAAGATTGAGACGAAGTCTTTCAGAAGAGGTTCCCTTAACCACCTGATGGCCACATCCCACCTACATACGCTACATCTGTCGACACAGTCTGGGCAAGGGTTCCAACAACTGATCAACTAAGCCAGAGCCCATATAGCTAGTGGCCGCACATGGAAGCTACTAGTCACTAAGTCTGTCTGATCTTTTTGAACCTGCGCGGCATTCCACTTAGGGTGCACTCTCATTGGCGCATGGCCTTAGAAAAGGTGCAAGACCCCATGATGCCTTCCCTCAACACCAAGCAATACCACTTCCGCCTAGAGGTGAATTAAATCCTTAATTACTACTCAATTTAGTTAAATATGTAATCCTCACATAAACTCAATGTATACACGAACCAAGCATAGCAAACTACAACTACCACGATTTGCAAAAGACGGGAAGATAGCTCAACTGCATATAGCAAAATAATTTAGTAATCCTATACATGCAGATATTTATAGTGTGATCTAACTACATGCATAGAAAACAATAGGTAAAGGATGATCAACATGTAACTTGCCTTGGTTCTGGTTCAGAAAGTCACACTCCTGACAATAGTTCGCGTCGCACTCCGGACAATCTACACGTTTCACACAATTCAACAAATCAATCACTGAAACAAAAATAAAGCCAAAATAAAACCAACATCAAGAAAATCATTTCAAAAACCCAACAACAGAAGCATAACAGCACCTAAATTGCACTATGGTCATAACGCAAAAAGAATCACTCGAATCCGATAAATGGTTTGAGAGTTATGGCCTCCGGAAGGTTTAATTCAAATTCAAACGAATTCAAATTTGAACAGTGCAAACATGTGCAAAGTTGGTATTGTGATAAGGTGCCGATTTTTTTGAGTGCACAGGAAAAAGAATTACCTAAATATAGTATATATGCTAAAAGATATAGCTACCAGAAGTTTTGGTGAAAATCCGAGAAAAATAAAAGACAGCTGAAAACTCCTGCACTGTTCATGTCGGCTACTGCGGCAACTCCTGTAGCAGGCGCCACATGGCCACACTTGATTGGCTGAGAACTCCTGCGCGTGCGTGTGCTTACCAGAACAGAGAAACGGCGGCGGCGGTCGGGCGGCGGCAGCGGCTCTCCGGTGAGTCTCTAGCGGACGCGAAGTGACGGCTGGGTGCGGTGGTGAGTAGCGGAGGTGGTGGTGGTGTTCAATGGCAAGGGGGCTCCCTCGAGCGGCAGTGGCGAGCTCCTGAACTCCGGCGAAGTCGGGCGTCGGTGGCGGAGTCGTTCCTCTCTCTTTGCTGCAGTTCCGGCCATGAAAAGATGTCAGGCGAGTGCGGCGTTGAGAGGGGGAGGTGGTGGTGGTGTTCCACGGCGGCGTTGCTCCCTCTGTAGGCGACGACGACGAGGTGAAACACGGCGTGCTCCGGCGCCGGTGGGTCAGCCTGCTTCTCTCGCTCTGCAGCGAGTTGTGCAAACCCAGAGTGTCAGACGTGTGCACAACAGGGAGAGGAGTCGAACGCTTCGGCGAGATCCGTTTCACCCTAGCTCACGCTTGCGGCAACAGGAGACGGGAAAGGTATGCAGTAGGGTTCCTCGAGGATCTGTCCTCCCGTGCGGCGTCCTTGGAGGGCACGGGATCGACCAGAGGCTGGACTCAACTCGAGCTCACGCTCGGTTGCGCGTGCGGCACAACGGGGCTGTGTCCGGCTCGGGAGGGACGAACAGGGGCGCGAGTGGGTCCCGCTGTCAGCGGCTGGAGCGATGCGGGTCGGGCGAGCGGCGTACCGCTTCGCTGCGGCTTAGGTGGGCTGCGGCCGTGCGGCGGCTGGGCCGCGGGCAGTGCAGGCTGGCTGGCCGGCCGGCTGGTGTTTTCTTACACACAACTACAGAAACACAAATAACTAAAATAAAATAACCACAATAAAAACTAAACAAAAATACAGAGACACACAGTAAAACATAATATAAACTACAGGAACACTAGTTCCTCACCTAATGCAATTTTGGAAAATTATTTTTATGCAACAGGCCACACAAAACAGCAACAAAACAGTCAAATAAAATACTTTGAAGACTAATAAAAATACCAGAACATAACAGATGAACTGGAAAATAATATTCTTGACATTATGAACATTTTTAAACCGGGGAGAAGTCATGTTATCTCCACTCCAATAAATTGCCTTTAGTTGCATAATGAAAAGAATATTGCAGAAGAGAAAATAATGCATGGAAAATATGATATGCATTTGTATGATCTAATAACATCCTAATTTAGGAAAATTGGGATGTTACAGGCTGGCCGAACACAGCCAAAACATACTGAAGGGATATAAGTCGGTGAAGCAAACATTACGGCGCTTCTCCAAACCTAAACGACAAGCCATGGGAGAGGAGCTAGCCAAGTTACTCGAGGACGGATTCATCAGAGAGATAAAACACCCGGACTAGCTAGCAAACCTGGTAATGGTACCAAAGAAGGACAAATCCTGGCGCCTATGTGTCGATTTCAAAGACCTTAACAAGGCCTGCCCTATGGATCCCTTTCCCCTCCCCTTCATCGATTAGATTATCGATGCTACTATTGGACATGACTCACTATGTTTCCTTGACGCATACTCCGGATACCATCAAATCAAGATGAAGGAGTCCGATCAGGCCGCAACAGCATTTATCACCCCATACGGGCCTTTCTGCTTCAACACCAAGCCTTTCGGGCACAAAAACGCCGGTGCCACCTATCAACGCATGATTCAAACATGCATGGAGAAACAAATCGGCAAGATAGTTGAAGCATACGTGAATGATGTAGTCATCAAAACTAGGCATGTCGAGTCCTTAATAGATGATCTGCGTCTCACATTCGACAACCTCTGAACATATGACATCAAGCTCAATCCGGAAAAGTGTGTTTTTGGCGTTCCCGCTAGAAAGCTTCTGGGCTTCATCGTTTCCAATAGAGGAATTGAGGCAAACCCAGCTAAAATCCGAGCCTTGTCATAGTTGGCTACGCCAACAGACCTCAAACAAGTCCAAAAACTACCCAGATGTGTGGCAGCTTTAAGCCGCTTTATCTCCAGACTAGGAGAAAAGGCATTGCCACTCTATCGCCTTCTCCGACGCACCGATCACTTTGAGTGGACGGACGCGGCAACGGCCGGATTGGAAGAAATAAAGGCTCTTCTAGCAAGCAACCCAATCCTGGCCACACCAAACGTCAGTGAACCCATGTTATTATACATATTGGCCACACACCAAGTCGTGAGTGCGGTGCTCGTCGTCGAACGAGAGGCGGACGGACACAAATTCCCGCTTCAGAAGCCGGTATACTACGTATCCACTGTCCTCACACCATGCAAATCCCGGTACCCACATTACCAAAAAATAGCATACGCGGTCTTCATGGCATCCCTGAAGCTACGGCACTACTTTCAAGAATGCTCCATAACGGTGTCCTCCGAGGTACCACTCAACGACATAATAAATAACTGCGATGCCACAGGCCGGATTGCCAAGTGGGCCATTGAGATCCTCCCATTTGACATTACATATAAACCACAGTGGTCTGTTAAATCTCAAGTACTCGCTGACTTCGTCGCCGAATGAACAGAGGTCGAACTCCCTAAAGAGTATGGCACATATTCCAACTGAATCATGCACTTCGACGGCTCCAAAATGCTGGCAGGCCTAGGGGCAGGCGTTGTCCTAACATCCCCTACTAGAGATACTGTTGAGTACGTCCTACAAATATTATTCACGGACTCCAACAATGCAGCCGAATACGAAGCCTTATTGCATGGTCTTCGGATGCCCGTCTCCATGGGCATACAATGCCTGGAAGTGTGCGGGGATTCAAACCTCGCAATATCTCAAATAAATGGAGATTTCGATGCCAAAGATCCGAAAATGGCGGCTTACCATAATGCCTTTCTCAAAATGTCGGCTCGGTTCGAGGGGCTCGAGTTTCACCATGTGGCTCGAGAAAGTAATCAAGCGGTGGATGTCCTTGCTCGCATCGGTGCCAAGCGCGACCCCATCCCACCTAACATCTTTCTGGAAAGGCTTTTCAAGCCATCCGTGATGTGTCAAGGGGAGAGCGGCAACACTAATACGGATCCGAATAGAACCCCAGATTCCGAACACACCGACATCATCGGAGGCTCAGCCACCGAAATTATAACATCGCCATCTCATCATGGCAGTCATCGCCCCATGGACCGAACCATTGTTGGCCTACCTTAATAGCTGAGAGATTCCTGAGGATCAGAACGAGGCACGCTGCATTGTGCGGCGCTCTAAAGCCTACAAGGTTCACGAGGGAGAACTCTACAAGAAAAGCGCTACCGGAGTACTTCAAAGATGTATCTCCGAGGAAGAAGGGCGCAACTCTTGGCTGAAATTCATGCCGGTCTCGGCGGTCACCACGCCGCGGCTCGGGCCCTTGTAAGCAAGGCCTTCCGTACAGGTTTCTACTGGCCAACGGCCCGAGCATACACACATGACCTTGTCCAACATTGCCTCGGATGCCAACTTTTCGCCAATCAGCAAAGCCACATGCCACCCACCGCTCTACAAACAATCCCCGTTACCTGGCCTTTTGCGGTCTGGGGGCTTGATATGGTTGGACCCCTTAAAGGAGGAAGCCATAAGAAAAAATATTTGTTGGTCATGGTTGATAAATTCACTAAGTGGATAGAGGCCAAACCAGTTAAAACGGCCGAAGCCGGGCCAGTGATAGACTTTATATCCAGTGTTGTGCACCGTTATGGTGTTCCACACAGCATCATCACTGACAACGGCTCCAATTTCATAGCCGATGAGGTGAAAGCCTGGTGTGCTAATCTGGGCATCAAGCTCGACTACGCCTCCGTATACCACCCACAAACTAACGGTCAAGTTGAACGAGATAATGGTCTTATTATGAGCGGCATCAAACCCAGATTAGTGCGATCTTTGAAAGAATCAGACAAGCACTGGGTGGAGGAGCTTGACTCCGTGCTCTGGGGGCTGCGGACCACGCCAAATCGTTCTACTGGATATACACCTTTCTTCATGGTGTACGGCGCAGAGGCTGTGTTACCCTGCGACATTATTCATGACTCAGCTCGAGTGCGCATATATGAAGAGAGAGAAGCTGAGTTGGATCAGCAGGAAAGATCAGATGCCCTGGAGGAGGAGCACGATGTTGCAAAAGCTCGTTCCGCATTCTATCAACAACAGGCCCGCAGATATCAAAGCAGAGAAGTACGTGCCAAGACTTATAATGTTGGCGAACTCGTTCTGTGCTTGCCGGAGAAGAAAAAGGAGAAACTCAAGCCCAAGTGGGAGGGTCCCTTCATCATTGACGAAGTACTCACCGGAGGAGCGTACCGCCTGCGGGATGCGTCAGACCATCGCCTAGAGCCGTACCCGTGGAACGCGGCCAGACTCCGAAGATTGTATGCCTAGCGCCGGACTCTTCGTTCGTCTCCTTTACCCCTTTTTGTTTCTAGTATTTATTTTCCTCTCTTTTCACATTTTCCCCTTTTAAGCCTTAAAACTTTTGTGCAGCTAAATTGTGCACCTTCGACGCACACATTCTAAAATATGTACGTCAATTATACCTAGGGGCTTCTCGTATAGAAGCTTATTATTATTATTATTATTATTATTATTATTATTATTATTATTCTCAGAGCATCAAGCTCAACACATATGTGTCTTTTCCGTGTATGTACCTTTTCTTCGCCATTATATGCATCGATATAGCTTAAGTTTTGGCCAAGCTGGGTTGCCTGGCTCCTGTGCTTATGCCCTACGTTCTCGTTAGTTCAGCTAGGGCATAAAGGGAGCACCTCTGCGATTGTTACTGTCGGGTCATCCGGATGTGTACCTCAGACTGGGTGAAGCCGAAAGCTAGTGTTCTTAAGGGAATATTCGGTCGGCGGACTAAAGATGTTTTTTTTACTTGTCACATTATGAACCCCCAGATGTTATGTATGCTGTGGTTTTTTCAAACATGGTTCAGACATGCACATTAATGCATGCTTACCCAGGGAAAGGAACCCTTAACAAAACTATTCTCTCTGGACGATGTTCCTTACGATCAAAATGTAATATAACATAACTAGTCGGATACTTGTCTGTTCAAGCAACTATGACCCCTAAGCCTAGTTTCCACGCATACCCCAGTCTACATTACCGAGCGGGTATTCGGAAGCACTCCGCACCTTCGGGTCCAGAAGTTGAAGCGAAAAGGTCTGCCATGACAATTGTTTTTCAGCTAGAGACATAATTTGTCAAATGAAGTACATAGTCACTTAGACTCAAACACTTCTTCCTCTATGCCATCCAACAGGCTATCTAGCCTACAATCCTGTTGGGAATACTTGGCGGCTACTTGTACCTGGTCATATACCAAACTAACGGGAATTACTTCTACATTTGACCCTACGGGTCCGACCCAGGCCATGTGATTTGGGTCGAGCCTGGTATACCGAGTTTTCACCATTGCCCAGGCCTCTCGCACACCTTCCCGGCAGGCCGATATCTTCCATAATCGGAAGCGCCGCCGCGCTCCCTTGAATAGCTGTACAAGCCCCTCCATACTTCCTGGAGGGGAGCCGGATGGCCATAAGGCCTTGGCAATACTTTGCATCGCCTGCCGAGCTCGCTCGTGCATTTGCGACAGCTCTTGTAGTAGATCGCTCGACAATCCGGACACCTCCTCTTCGGGACGGCCCATTAAAATACCTACAGACATAATTATTGTCAGTTTCTTTCCTTGCTGATCTATGTAAAGGTAAGTCCAAACACATACTAAATATGCTACCTCGCAGCCTCCTATTCTCCTTCACGGAGTCAGCCAGCTGGGCACGCACGTCTTTTAGTTCCACGCCTAGCTCGATGTTGGCATCTTGGAGTTTTTTCTTCTCCACCCTGACCTGTGTCAGTATACGTTCGCCCGCAGCCAGTTGCCTTTGAGCTCTTGGACCTCCCGCTCGTGCGACTTCCGGTGCCTCTTCCAGATGATCCAATGACACTGCCATAAGATTTGCACCTATATTAATACTCCTGGTATATGATCATGTTTTCTCGATAGAGGGGAACATTACCAGATGCCGCCTTCTTGGATTTCTCCAGTTCGGTGCTAGCAGCAGTCAGCTGGGCCTGACACTTTTTCAGCTCTTGAGACAACAGGTTGTTCTTCTTTGTGAGCACCTGGTCATATAACGATCCTTAAATCAGTTGTACCAACTATTTCAAGTCTCGGGGGCTATTGGTATATGATTAACATTTTTGCACAAATGTGTACTTACCTGCATATCTTTCAAATACCGGTATGTGGCTCTGGTAAGCCCATCTCGAGTTGCTCGGATATACGCATCACCCGAATTGAAGGCGTTGAAAGCCTCTTCTGAAAACCCGGGGTCGCGAAGGGCGGCTCGCCGACGCCGATGATTCATGGCGCTCTCCACTTTAGAGTTTGTGACAGATACTTTATCCGAATCCCCCCCAGAGGGACAATCCGGTGTCACTTCCGCGTTAGCCTCAGTCCTTGAGACAGGGTCCGGAATCCGGCTAGTAGAGGCATGACCGGCAGGATCCCCGGACATAGTCCGGTGAATGTTTTTCCTAATAAGACACAACGGATAGTGTCATACTTTAAGATGACAACCATGGAGCATATCTAAAACCATACCTCTTCGATGAAGGCTCGACCATATCTCTATTTGCCTTCCTCTTTGAAGGCCTGCTCGTCATAGGCGCCGCCTTATTACGCGTCGCCTCAGGTGCAGCGTGGCGCGCCGATCGCCTCCCCTTTAGTGCATAATATAGTGCGGTGGGTAAGGCAAAAGGGGAATTCTCTCAAAGGACAAGTCTACTGATTACTTACATGCGACGCAGGGAGAAGGCCAGGATAGTCAGCAATGATGGCCACTTCGGTGTCGTCATAGCTCGCCTGGTAAAACACCCCTTCCCCGAGCTCCACGAATATAAACAGATCCTCTTCGAATCCGGGGTCAAGGGACCAATTGTGGTCCTCGGGCTATGGTGCGGGGCTATGGATCTCCCTGGTAATTTTCCGTCATTCCTGTTATAAATGGACGGATTAATATTTATGAAAAAGGACTCAGGGAATGAATGGAGTAGAGTAGTGGGATGGAAACTCACCCAGCTAGGAGGATTGTACATGGAAAATCCATCTCTGGGCTTGATGCAGATGAACTCCTCCTTCTCCCCTTTATATAATCAGGATAGTACTTTCGCCAAAGCAGCGGTAGTGTCCGGACCCTTCTGACCTTAGCGGGTGGCATCGTCTTCTCCATTGAAGTGCCACATAGGGTGCAATCGGTATTGGAGTGGCTGAACCCCTCGCATTATGGATATCGCCATAACCTTGACTATTGGCAATCCGGATTGAGAAAGCATCTTTATCTTGCTCATCAATTGATGGACTCCCATGCTATCTTCCTCCCTGAGGCTCCGAGGACGCCAGCTGAGGCGCTTCTTCAATGGAGCACTCAAAAATTCAGGAAGACCCCTTCGGATTGGGTCGGGAAGCGAGACGTCCTCAACATAGAACCATTCAGAAGGCCATTCTTCGGTGTGCCGGATAGGTATCTGGTCCCGGCGATGCGCCATATCTCGGCTCCACCCACTTGGAATATTGATCCCTCTTGATTACGAGGGACGAGGAAAAACAACTTCTTCCATAACTCAAAATGAGCCTCGCAACCTAGAAATAGCTCGCAAAGAGCAACATAACCCGCAATATGCAGGATGGAGGCAGGTGTGAAGTTGTGCAGATGGAGGCCATAGTACTCCAGAAGCCCTCGGAGGAACGGATGGATTGGAAATCCGAAGCCTCTCAGCAAGTAGGGAAAAAGCATACTCGTTCCCCCCTAGATGGGTTGGGGAACTTCTCCGCCTGCTCCCCATCGTCGAAGGAAGCCAATCCGGCTCGAACGGGGACTAGATCTGCGGGGGGGGGGGGGGGAGAAATCCCTGGGTCTGCAGCTTCACCAGTTGGCCGTGGGCTACTGAGGGAGTCCTAGATTAAGGGGTCCTCGAACAGCCGGACTATATACGTGGGTCGGACTATTGGACTATGAAGATACAAGATAGAAGACTTCATCCCGTAACCGGATGGGAGTCTCCTTTGCGTGGAAGGCAAGCTTGGCGATTCGGATATGTAGATTCCTTTCTCTATAACCGACTTTGTGTAACCTTAGCCCCCTCCGGTGTCTATATAAAACGGAGGGTTTAGTCCATAGAAACAACAATCATAATCTCATAGGCTAGACTTCTAGGGTTTAGCCATTACGATCTCATGGTATATCAACTCTTGTAATACTCATATTCATCAAGATCAATCAAGCAGGAAGTAGGGTATTACCTCCATAGAGAGGGGCCGAACCTGGGTAAACATTGTGTCCCCCGCCTCCTGTTACCATTAGCCTTAGACGCACAGTTCGGGACCCCCTATCCGAGATCCACCGGTTTTGACACCGACAGGGGGCACGCCAGGTGTGGGGAATCCTACTAGGACTCCCCAATCCAAGTAGGATTCCCCTCCTCTTTGCTATTCCTAGTAGGAGAAGGAGGGAAGGAGGAGGAGGACAAAAGAAAAGGGGGGCCGCCCCCCCCCCAATCCCTAGTCCAATTCAGTTTGGGCTAGGGGGGCGAGCGCCACTCCCTGGCTGGCCTCCTCTCTTCCACCACTAGGCCCATAAGGCCCAATAACTTCCCGGGGGGTTCCGGTAACCCCCGGTACTCCGAAACTTATCCGAAATGACCTGAACCATTCCGGTGTCCGAATGTAGCCTTCCAATATATGAATCTTTATGTCTCGACCATTTCGAGACTCCTCGTCATGTTCGTGATATCATATGGGACTCCGAACGAAGTTCGGTCATCAAAACATATAACTCATAATACAAATCATCATCGAACGGTAAGCGTGCGGACCCTACGGGTTCAAGAACTATGTAGACATGACCGAGAAACATCTCTGATCAATAACCAATAGCAGAACCTGGATGCTCATATTGGCTCCTACATATTCTACGAAGATCTTTATCCGTCAAACCGCATAACAACATACGTTGTTCCCTTTGTCATCGGTATGTTACTTGCCCGAGATTTGATCGTCGGTATCATCATACCTAGTTCAATCTCGTTACCGGCAAGTCTCTTTACTCATTCCGTAATGCATCATCCTGCAACTAACTCATTAGTCACATTGCTTGCAAGGCTTATAGTGATGAGCATTACCGAGAGGGCCCAGAGATACCTCTCCGATACACGAAGTGACAAATCCTAATCGCGATCTATGCCATCTCAACAAACACCATCGGAGACACCTATAGAGCATCTTTATAATCACCCAGTTACATTGTGATGTTTGGTAGCACACTAAGTGTCCCTTCGGTATCCGGGAGTGCATAATCTCATAGTCACAGGAACATGTATAAGTCATGAACAAAGCAATAGCAATAAAACTAAATGATCATTATGCCAAGCTAACGCATGGGTCTTGTCCGTCACATCATTCTCTAATTATGTGATCCCGTTCATCAAATGACAACACATGTCAATGGCTAGGAAACTTAACCATCTTTGATTAATTAGCTAGTCAAGTAGAGGCATAGTAGGGACACTCTGTTTGTCTATGTATTCACACATGTACTAAGTTTCCGGTTAATACAATTCTAGCATGAATAATAAACATTTATCATGATACAAGGAAATATAAATAACAACTTTATTATTGCCTCTAGGGCATATTTCCTTCAGACTCCCACTTGCACTAGAGTTAATAATCTAGATTACATAGTAATGATTCTAACACCCATGGAGTCTTGGTGCTGATCATGTTTTGCTCGTGGAAGAGGCTTAGTCAACGGGTCTGCAACATTCAGATCCATATGTATCTTGCAAATCTCTATGTCTCCTTCCAACACTTCTTGACGGATGGAAATGAAGCGTCGCTTCATGTGCTTGGTTCTCGTGTGAAATCTGGATTCCTTCACCAAGGCTATTGCTCCAGTATTGTCGCAAAAGAATTTCATTGGACCTGATGCACTAGGTATGACACCTAGATCGGATATGAACTCCTTCATTTGCTGCTTCCGAAGCAGCTATGTACTCCGCTTCACACGTAGATCCCGCCACGACGCTTTGCTTAGAACTGCACCAACTGACAGCTCCACCGTTCAATATAAACACGTATCCGGTTTGTGACTTAGAGTTATCCGGATCAGTATCAAAGCTTGCATCGACGTAACCATTTATTATGAGCTCTTTGTCACCTCCATAAATGAGAAACATATCCTTAGTCCTCTTCAGGTATTTCAGGATGTTCTTGACCGTTGTCCAGTGATACACTCCTAGATTACTTTGGTACCTCCCTGCTATACTAATAGCAAGGCACACATCAGGTCTGGTACACAGCATTGCATACATGATAGAACCTATGGCTGAAGCATAGGGAATGACTTTCATTTCCTCTCTATCTTCTGCAGTGGTCGGGCATTGAGTCTGACTCAACTTCACACCTTGTAACACAGGCAAGAACCCTTTCTTTGCTTGATCCATTTTGATATTCTTCAAAACTTTATCAAGGTATGGTCTTTGTGAAAGTCCAATTAAGCGACTTGATCTATCTCTGTAGATCTTGATGCCCAATATGTAAGCAGCTTCACTGAGGTCTTTCATAGAAAAACTTTTATTCAAGTATCCCTTTATGCTATCCAAAAAAATTATATCATTTCCAATCAACAATATGTCATCCACATATAATATTAGAAATGCTACAGAGCTCCCACTCACTTTCTTGTAAATACAGGCTTCTCCAAAAGTCTGTATAAAACCATATGCTTTGATCATAGTATCAAAACATTTATTCCAACTCCGAGAGGCTTGCACCAGTCCATAAATGGATCGCTGGAGCTTGCACAATTTGTTAGCATCCTTTGGATCGATCAAACCTTCTGGTTGCATCATATACAACTCTTCTTCCAGAAATCCATTCAGAAATGCAGTTTTGACATCCATTTGCCAAATTCATAATCATAAAATGCGGCAATTGCTAACATGATTCAAACTGACTTAAGCATCGCTACGGGTGAGATAGTCTCATCACAGTCAACTCCTTGAACTTGTCGAAAACCTTTCGCAACAAGTCGAGCTTTGTAGATAGTAACATTACCATCAGCGTCATTCTTATTCTTGAAGATCCATTTATTCTCTAGGGCTTGCCGATCATCAGGCAAGTCAACCAAAGTCCATACTTTGTTCTCATACATGGATCCCATCTCAGATTTCATGGCCTCAAGCCATTTCGCCGAATCTGGGCTCATCATCGCTTCCTCATAGTTCGTAGGTTCATCATGGTCAAGTAACATGACCTCCAGAACAAGATTACCGTACCACTCTGGTGCGGATCTTACTATGGTTGACCTACGAGGTTTGGTAGTAACTTGATCTGAAGCTTCATGATCATTATCATTAGCTTCCTCGCTAATTGGTGTAAGAATCACTGGAACTGATTTTTGTGATGAACTACTTTCCAATTCGGGAGCAGGTACAATTACCTCATCAAGTTCTACTTTCCTCCCATTTACTTCTTTCGAGAGAAACTCCTTCTCTAGAAAGGATCCATTCTTAGCAATGAATATCTTGCCTTCGGATCTATGATAGATGGTGTACCCAACAGTCTCCTTTGGGTATACTATGAAGACGCACTTCTCCGATTTGGGTTCGAGCTTATCAGGTTGAAGCTTTTTCACATAAGCATCGCAGCCCCAAACTTTAAGAAATGACAACTTTGGTTTCTTGTCAAACCACAGTTCATAAGGGGTCATCTCAACGGATTTTGATGGTGCCCTATTTAACATGAATGCAGTCGTCTCTAAAGCATAACCCCAAACTGATAGCGGCAAATCAATAAGAGACATCATATACACCATATCTAATAAAGTGCGGTTACGAAGTTCGGACACACCATTACGTTGTGGTGTTCCCGGTGGCGTGAGTTGCAAAACTATTCCGCATTGTTTCGAATGAAGACCAAACTCGTAACTCAAATATTCACCTGCACGATCAGATCATAGAAACTTTATTTTCTTGTTACGATGATTTTCCACTTCACTCTGAAATTCTTTGAACTTTTCAAATGTTTCAGACTTATGTTTCATCAAGTAGATATACCCATATCTGCTCAAATCATCTGTGAAGGTTAGAAAATAACGATACCCACCGCGAGCCTCAATACTCATTAGACCGCATACATCGGTATGTATTATTTCCAACAAGTCTATTGCTAGCTCCATTCTTCCGGAGAACAGAGTCTTTGTCATCTTGCCCATGAGGCATGGTTCGCAAGCATCAAGTGATTCATAATCAAGTGATTCCAAAAGCCCATCAGCATGGAGTTTCTTCATGCGCTTTACACCAATATGACCTAAACTGCAGTGCCACAAATAAGTTGCACTATCGTTATTAAACTTATATCTTTTGGTTTCAATACTATGAATATGTGTATAACTACTATCGAGATTCAAAAAAAATAGACCACTCATCAAGGGTGCATGACCATAAAAGATATTACTCTTATAAATAGAACAACCATTATTCTCTGATTTAAATGAATAACCGTCTCGCATCAAACAAGATTCAGATATAATGTTCATGCTCAACGCTGGCGCCAAATAATAATTATTTAGGTCTAAAACTAATCCCGACGGTAGATGTAGAGGTAGCGTGTCGACAGCGATCACATCGACTTTGGAACCATTTCCCACGCGCATCGTCACCTTGTCCTTAGCCAATCTTTGTTTAATCTGTAGCCCCTGTTTCAAGTTGCAAATATGAGCAACAAAACTAGTATCAAATACCCAGGCGCTACTTCGAGCATTAGTAAGGTACACATCAATAACAGGTATATCAAATATATCTTTCACTTTGCCATCCTTCTTATCCACCAAATACTTGGGGCAGTTCCGCTTCTAGTGACCAGTCCCTTTGTAGTAGAAGCACTCGGTCTCAGGCTTAGGTCTAGACTTGGGCTTCTTCGCTTGAGCAGCAACTTGCTTGCCGTTCTTCTTGAAGTTCCCCTTCTTCCCTTTACCCTTTTTCTTGAAACTAGTGGTCTTGTTAACCATCAACACTTGATGCTCCTTCTTGATTTCTACCTCTGCAGCCTTTAGCATTGCGAAGAGCTCGAGAATTTTCTTATTCATCCCTTGCATATTATAGTTCATCACGAAGCTTTTGTAGCTTGGTGGCAGTGATTGAAGAACTCTGTCAATGACACTATCATCAGGAAGATTAACTCCTAGTTGAGTCAAGTGGTTGTGGTACCCAGACATTCTGAGTATATGTTCACTGACAGAACTATTCTCCCCCATTTTGCAGCTATAGAACTTATTGGAGACTTCATATCTCTCAATCCGGGCATTTGCTTGAAATATTAACTTCAACTCCTGGAACATCTCATATGCTCCATGACATTCAAAACATCGTTGAAGTCCCGGTTCTAAACTATAAAGCATGGCACATTGAACTATCAAGTAGTCATCAGCTTTGCTCTGCCAGACGTTCACAACGTCCGGTGTTGCTCCTCAGCGAGCCTTGCACCTAGCGGTGCTCCCAGGACGTAATTTTTCTGTGCAACGATGAGCATAATCCTCAAGTTACGGACCCAGTCAGTGTAGTTGCTACCATCATCTTTCAACTTAGCTTTCTCTAGGAACGCATTAAAATTCAAATGAATGGTAGCACAGGCCATTGATCTACAACAACATAGACATGCAAAATACTATCAGGTACTAAGTTCATGATAAATTCAAGTTCAATTAATCATGTTACTTAAGAACTCCCACTTAGATAGACATCCCTCTAGTCATCTAAATGATCACGTGATCCATATCAACTAAACCATGTCCGATCATCACGTGAGATGGAGTAGCTTTCAATGGTGAACATCACTATGTTTATCATATCTATTATATGATTCATGTTCGATCTTTCGATCTCAGTGTTCCGAGGCCATATCTGCATATGCTAGGCTCGTCAAGTTTAACCCGAGTATTCTGCGTGTGCAAAACTAGCTTGCACCCGCTGTATGTGAATGTAAAGCTTATCACACCCGATCATCACATGGTGTCTCGGCACAATGAACTGTAGCAATGGTGCATACTCAGGGAGAACACTTATACCTGAAATTTAGTAACGGGTCATCTTATAATGCTACTGCCGTACTAAGCAAAATAAGATGCATACAAGATAAACATCACATGCAATCAATATATGTGACATGATATGGCCACCATCATCTTGTGCTCATGTTCTCCATCACCGAAGCATCGTCATGATCTCCATCGTCACCGGTGCGACACCTTGATCTCCATCGTAGCATCATTGTTCGTCTACGTTTATGTGTCTTCGGTTTGGATCCTTCCGATCTACGTTATTTTTCATCGGCAGCGGTTGCTGTTCTGGGGTGCTGGTCCTATGGGGCCTTAGCACGACGACTTCCCGACTGTCTACTACAACAAGTTGTGCCCGGCTCCGGCGGTGGAGGGGCAATGACGGCGGCGCGCCTTCGGCTCGCTTCGGTGCTTGTAGTCGTCGCTAGGTGATCTACAAATCTGGATGTAATTTTTATTTCTGGTATTCGTTGTACTGCCATGATTGAAGATGAATAGATTGGAAGTTTTTCCGCAAAAAAAAAAGGATAGAAACTTAAAATATGAGAAAACTAAAAAGAACATAAGAAAAAAAAACACAAACCATGAGGCGCGCGTAGGCGCCATCCCTTGCACAACGCTTCAGGTGATATGCTTTTGAAGAAAAGGGGTTTCCCAACCCCATTTCATTAATTTAGAGGCAGCAAAGCACCAAGATTGTTCTTTCGCAAAAAAAAGCACCAGGATTGTTTACAGCGTTCCCAGAATTTCCCAAAGCCTGGGGCTAAACCTAACTTACTATCTCAAAAAAATTCTAAAAAAAACTAACTGACTAAATATAAGTTAAATACGCCCATGCACACGAAATGTGCGTTAGAAGTATGCCACAAATTCAATTTAAAATAAAATACAAATTCATTACTATCATGAGAGGAAATTCCTTCAAACAAATAGTTTAACAAATTGCATTGTTGCGAACATGGTTTGGTACCTAATTAGTGAAGACTTGCTTACTCCGAGGCCATCATTTCTTCACCAGCAATGGTACAAGACTTGGATCTGCAAACATAAAATTGCATATCTAAAATCAAGACACTTGACATAGACTAAGTCAATTGTTTCGTACGAAATTTGCAGAAAAAGAAGAAGAGAGAGAACATATCATATACCATTAGCACGAAGACCACGAGGTAGTAGCCCCTTGGGTTTCCTCTTTTTTTTTGATAGCATTGTATAATCTTAATATCATGAACGTTTGCAAATACATCACCCTCAATATAGCACACCAATGTAAGTTTGGCTAATATAAAGGAAATAGAGAAAACAAAATTAGAAGATAGGCTACATATTATCTGGGCAGTGTGCGTTGGCCTGGGTGCCTCCGTGCTTGCGCTAGAAGATAGGCTGCAATTTAGGACTAAACTAGGTGGAGAAGAATAAGAGGCGGGTGGTCAGGACGCCGGACCGGGCGGCCGGAGTGGCAGGGAATCGTGTGTTGACGACGGCGGCGGCGCAGGGCATGGACGCTCAGTTCGAGCGAGTCGTGGCAAGGGTTTCTCTGTTGCCGATCAGGCGAGGAATTTTCTTTCTTTCTTAACTTGATTGACTAATGATCGGACTACAAATCACATATCGAAGCGTCAACAGTCGTCTAGTGCGCGATTGGTTCTTTGTTCTCATCGATCGATGGAGTTGGGCTAACGGGCTGAAGGCTTGCACTACGTCAATGTGAAAATTTTGCTACCGTGTGTATAGGTACTAGTTGGACGACGCCTGGGGCTACAGCCCTAGTTGCCCCAGGCCTAGTTTCGCCCCTGGCGTTCAAGGTAGTCTAGAGTAGCTGCACTAGGCATAACACAAGCTCACACTGGTTTTGCAAGCAAAAGTATTGAAAACCACATCCAAGCCACGCGAGCATAAACAAACCATGTACTAGCCTATTACAACTTCAATTGCATATCCGTCGATACGAGCTTTCAGGTACGCGGGTCGAGAGCTCTCCTCTTTGCTGATCCAGGAGGAGCAAATATCTCCGCAGTAGAGCAGATTGCTAATCCTCGCATAATATCTTTTATTGATGTAGCACGTTTATTCTTCCCAATAAGACCCGAACATATCGCCATACCAACTGCTGGATATAAATTTCATTACAGATGGTCTACAAACTCCACAAGAAAGCGACACAGAACATATTAGCAACATCAAGTTGTCTACTATGACACCATAAGGCGGCTAACAACTCTACTCTCATATTGGTTAGAAATCGAATGCAGCTTCAGATCTAGCAAACTAACCTTGACAACTTATCTTCACCAAGGAACTCCATCGGTAGAAGATGAGGATCTCAAGTCCCGGAACTGTTTCAAATCGCCGCCCCAAGTAGGGCTAGGCAAAAATTTCGAGTGCGACAGCAAGGCGGCAACAAAAGTGGGCGGCTTGAATGGAGATGAATGATGGACTTTTTCCTATATTTAAGACTAAGCGGGGAGGATAACTATTCATGTTCCAATTAAGGTTTGGAAGACTTGGAAAACGCTGCTACCCGTCAAGCCCCATACTGAGGCAGCCCTTGGTCCATGATGGACAGGGCGTATCTTGTTCTGTCTTCCCGCCATAGCTACAAATCACCCGTTGCGACGCAGAGCTCTGTCTCGCCTCTAGCGAGCGCTCTACTAAGCCAACCCTTTATTGTGGCATGCTTTTTTGTTTCAATTGTTATGCACGGCTTTCTTACATTTTCCTTTGTTTGTTCGCTTTTCTTTGGTTTCCTTTTTTTTCTATGTATACATTTCCCCCCTTTTTTTTCTTCAGTTTTCTTTGTTTCTTTCAGTTTTCTTTAATTTTATTCGTTTATGCCTTGGTTTTCTACGTTTTCCTTTGTTTCTTTCTTAGTTATCATCGCTTTTCTCCTTTTTTTCGTTTTTTTGTTTTTCTTCTTTTTATTTTTAATTTTTTCATTCCATGTCTACTTTTCATACATATTTTACATTTTTGGTATAAAATAAAATCCTTTTTTGTATACATTTAATATGTTAAATATATAAATCATTTTTCTACAAATATATTTATTGATGTCTAATTTTTTTCAAACACATTGTACAACATGAGTATTTTTTATACACATTTAATATTTTTCAACTACATGATTAATATTTTTTTAAATATTTGATGTCTACTTTGTTTATACACATTGTACATTTATAAACACCTTACATTTTATTAAATATGTTTAACCATTTTAAATCTTTAATTTATTTTATTAAAGAACTTTTTTCGAATATATATATATATATATTTGAATTCATGTTGATACATATAATTTTTATTATATGAAACATTGTTTTGTGAAATTGATGAAAAAATGTATACATTGGATAAAAAAATTAAATTGTCACGAACATTTTGTTTGAAATGCATGAACATTTTTTTAATGTAAAATATATTTTTTCTGAATGGTGCAATGGTTACACGCACAGTTTTTACATTGCAGAACATTTTTGTACATATCACATACATCTTTTTGAAACACGTGAACATTTCTGCAGTGTCACATACATTTTTTATGGTATAAAACATTTTAAAAAGTTGAGCTAACATTTTTTTACATTGCATTTACAGTTTTTAAAATGTGCGATGAACACTTCTAAAAGAATTAACTAATTTATTTTTTCACCATACAAGTATTTACTAATTTTTATTTTCAAAATAAAAACAAAAGTAAAAATATAAACACTCGCATGATGTCAGCAAGACGAGACCAAGTGGTTACTAGGATGGCCTAGTACCGGCTCCCTGCAGGCGACGTTCACATAGTAGTCGTTGCGAGTGACACATAGACGCGCCCCTGTCTTCCTACCATATCCTAGATGGTCTAGACCTCGGTATAACCAGGGTAGCAGTGTCGTAATGTCAGCGTGGATTCGCTGATCACGACACTGCTTTGATCGGACCAGATAACGGCCTCACAGGGAGCCCGTCCGCTGGAAATGCACTTTAGTAGATTTTGTATTCTTAATTGATGCATCCATTTTTCTTGTATACGTGGTCTGTGCATATGGTATTGTTTAGGCATGCTTGTTTTCTTTTTCCCGAAGAATAGGCCTGCTTGTTCAGATGTCCATTTGCTTGGCTGTTCTATCTTTTAATAATCTCCGTCCGTTCTAATTATAATCATTGGAGTATGTATTAACAACTTATACATGTATTAATCAACTTTCTTAAGTCAGTGTGGGAATCTTTTGCTTAGAGATCTTTGTAAAACTTAAGATGTGTTTTAGTGCTGAATCAGAGCCACTTAGAGATCTTGTTTTAAAGAGATAAAGAGACTCAT
Source organism: Triticum aestivum (assembly GCF_018294505.1). Lineage (NCBI taxonomy): Eukaryota > Viridiplantae > Streptophyta > Magnoliopsida > Poales > Poaceae > Triticum > Triticum aestivum. The sequence continues at coordinate 587,566,100 of NC_057804.1, read as the reverse complement.
CTCCTCTTCTCTCCTTACGGCAATAGTTCGGATCATGTTTGCTGCATGAGTATCGAGGGAAAACACTTCTGATTTAGACCTAAAGCTTAGCCGGCAAAAAATAGGGAAGGTTTTAATACATTCTGCCAAACCAAATAGTAGCAACAATTGGTACGATATTACTCTTATTCAGGCATTATTTCTTGGACAAGTAATATGTAAGCCAGTTTGACTAGGCTGGAAAATTAAGGAGCAGATAAAGGAGAAGAGGATGTCATCGCGAGTAGTTCTCAAGATGAGGATTTTTTACACTTTATTTTGCACTCATCCATAGTCGGGTAGCAGAAATTAATTGGCAAACAACAGAAGCATTCTCCAATAGAGCTGCATCGATCATGACTTACATGAGCACATAGCCCATTTGGTAAATTGATCTTCTCGCTATCCTCGTCAGCCATGATTTGGCCTTGGAATAAGAAACGAACAACTATTTTAGAGTAGCATAAATAAACATGCAACAGATTAGACAAGACACAAAATTAAAAAAAAATGGCCTTCACTAGCTGGCTATACTACATACTTCTTCCAGGAGAAGTGAAAAAAATAAACCCAACTGGTGTGCTTACAATGAGCAACAGAGCATATGAGATATAGAGACAGTAGGGCTAGTGTGTGCTTATCCATACCCCGATCCGGATACTGCACTACACTCGATCACTTTGGTTGTGTATCGACGAGGAATATTTGTTCCACTCCCTCCGTTCAGGTGCATAAGTCATCATAGGTTGTGCACCACGATCAAAGCGAAGGGGAAAACGAGAGAATTTAATATTTATTTGCTAATTAATAGCATTGCATGGAATGAACTGATCACTGCATGTCCTGTTTGGTAGTCTCTTATTGGTTGATTCTTTTATTTATGTCAAGAAACCAGAAACGCCTAAGTGTTTTGGGATTATTTAATTTTCTAAGGTGACTTATACACCTTGACGCAGGGAGTACAATACTAGTACGTGCGATCAATCAACAGATGACAGACTGAGAGAAGAGAGATCCGGCGGCGGCGACGATAACAACGCTGAATAAAGATTCTTCGGATCCTTCCCTGACGAGGCCATCGGTCCTATGGTTGGGGATGGATTTGGAAACCAGTCTGTTCAAGCAAGGATGGCGTGGCGGCGGCGGCATCCTCGTGATGGACCTGTGTCCTCGGGCTCCGCCGTTGCGACGGCGTTTGCTCCAGCGTCGGCGCGGAGCTTGGGAGGTAGTCCAGGAACGGATGCAGATTGTGGTCTGCATCGATGACATTTGGAAGACAGAGCATGTGCTGGGCTTGTGGTTGGTGGATGGCAGATATGGTTTTCTCCTTCGGCGTTTTAGTCGTGGTGGGTTGCCAGATCTGGAGTTCGATGGCGTGTCCGGGGTGTTGCCCTGGTCTGATTCGTTCAACGGTAAGGGTTTCATTTTTGGTGAGCCACCTTGAAGGTCTGTAAAGCTGCATATCAGCGATGGAGCCGCGTCGAGCTCGGGTGAGGAGGTGATTCGTCATTCTTTTCTTCGGTGGCTGCTGTGGTGGTGCCGGAGGCAGGTGACGGACGTTGTTGTCAAGCTCAGAGATGTTCTGTTATCTTTTCAGTTTTGTCATGTTGGTCTTTACGTGACTTGTACTTTGTTCTTTATGATATAAATGAGACACGTATTACCATGAAAAAAAAAGAAGAGAGATCCGGCCGGTGCTATAACTCATCACGATCCCGTGCAGGCATCAATCAAGCAACAAAATTGGAATTATTTGGTATCTTTCCATAGGAACAGTATGTAAGAATTGGTGGCCAAAATCAAGTGAGTAGGATTATTTATCTCCTTTTTCTAGACAAGTTTCCAAGATCTGGTGGTAATGGTAGGAAGGTGTTGCTGATTTGTCGGATTTATCTCCTATGTGTGTTTATCTTTGTATATATTTCCGAATTGTAATTCTCTTGTATGTATGTATGTATGTATGGAGTAAAGTACATCAGCAGGAGACGATCGAGCACATCTCACGCACCTGGCGAGTGCTTCCCGGCGGTGGGCGTGTTGGAGATGGTCTTGAGCCAAGCAGGTTTCCTCTGGGACCGGGCCGTCGTCAGTGGGGCGGCGAAGCAGAGGAGGAGGAGGAGCGACGCGAGCGCGAGGACGGGGGAGGAGGAGCGAGCGCCAACGCCGGTCGCCATGGCGGCTCTCTGTCGTCTGTGGATGTGAGATGTGGTGACGGCGAAGCAGAGGAGCTGAGTGCCGTTGGCGCGGAACGGCCGGCAGCGCATTCAGTTTTACTGTACTTCGCTAGGTGCAGATTTTTTTTTTTTTTTTTTTTTGCGGGGAGATGTTTTATGATGCATGCGATCTCTACTCTACCAGCTACCATGTCAACCGGCAATCGATGTGTTGGTAACTCGCATTGATGATACACTCGAGAAATCCAGGAAAAAAGCACCGCGAAAATAGTTTCTTTACCAGTCAAAAGAATCGATTTCAATCCTTGCACCTAGGGCTGGAAAAAAAGCTCGAAGCTCGCGAGCTAAATGAGTAGCTCGTAACTCGGCTCGAATCGACTCGAACTCGAAGAATAACAAGTCGAGCCGAGCTTTAGTTTAAAATCGTTTATAGACCAAGTTAAACAAGCCAATCTCACGAATACTTGTGTAACTTGTTAGGCTTGGTACAAAAGATCAGCTACTCCCAATACAAAAAAAGATCAGTCACTCAGCACCCTACGTTTCAGGTGCACAACACAAGGTCTAGCCGTTGAAGGCCCAACCGCCTAGAAGACTCATGCGTTATAAGGAAATTGCAATTGTTTAGTGATATATATATTTAATATATACATAATCATTTTTATCATATTTGAGAATTTTATGTTCATATCTTAAACGAGCTTAACAAGCTAAACGAGCCAGCTCGCGAGTTATATGAGTCGAGCCAATCTTGGGTTTAAGCTCGTTATAGTAACGAGTCGAGTCGAGCTAGCTCGTTAACGAAACGAGCTCTAGCGAGTCGAGCCGAGCTGGCTTGACTCGGCTCGGTTTCCAGCCCTACTTGCACCCCTGATATATAAACGACAGCCACAGATGTGAAAATAGAAATAACAGGATGATTCAGAAAAAAATGCCATAAGTTTCAACAGAAGCATGTCAGGGAGCAAGCTTGGCGAGCAACTCCTCGAGAAGAGAGGGGCAGCTGCTCCTCAGATGCTGAAAGCCCTCGCTCGCCATGGCCGCCTTCAGGTTCCGCGGAGAAGTGAGGAACTTGAAGCACACCTTCTTGAGCGCACCGCAACCGTGCTACTCGGCCAAGGCCAACGTCGTCGCCACCGTGCTTCTGCAGAGGCCGCTGCAGAGCCTCTCCACGCAGATCAGCTTGAGCCGCTCCATGTCATACCTGTCCGCAGCCACAAGCAGATGCTGGGCCATCGCCGTCGAGTCCCCGTCGTCCATCTCTGGCAATGAGTCGGTGTAGATGAAGTGGAGGAGAGCCCTGAACACATTGGCATCCATGTCGTTGATTTGTACGCGAGTTGCGGTCTTCTCCTTCATCGGGCCAAGGAGCTCCGCCCTGAAGACGGAGGACCGGGCGGCGAGCATGTACCTGTGTGCGGGAAACGCCTCGCCGCCGACCTCGAAGGTGACGTCCGAGCCCTCGCCAGCCGAGAGGAGCCGGGCGAGATGGTGGTGCATGTCTGACGGCGGCACCAGGACCGCCGGAGCGGTGTGCTCGGTGATGATCTCCATCGACACCGTGACGTCACACCTGATTCTCAAGACATCGTCCTTCAAGTAGACAGATCCCTCCAAGTCCTTGCGTTTGATTACGCCGGAGCCCCACGGTCCTTCTGTTACTCTGAAGGCGCATATCTGGCTTTCGTTGCTGTATGATGTCCCTGATTGCCCGTGCTGATCGACCAAACTAATCTTGAACTGTGCCTTGACCTCGTCGGCATCGGTGTGAACGAGACATAGATAGATGGATATCCAGTCGGCGTCATCTGAGGTTCTACGGTCGGGGTAGTACAGGATACACCAGCTATGGCCGCGGACGTCGAACGTTCCGGACTTGATGAACTTGCCGGTGCCGAGCCCCATGGTGCGGGAGTACCCGTCGACCGTGAGGACGTGCGACCCGGACACGGCCTGCGCGACAATGGCCGACGCCGTCGGCGACGTAGCGCCGCCGCCAATCTTAGAAGGTGGAAAAGAGGTGGACATGGCGACGGCCGCCAAGTACCGTACTACCCAAGTTTTCCCCGCAACGGTCTGTGCTTTTTTGTCTAGTCTTTTCTCTTTTTAGGGTACTAGCAAAAGAGCCCGTGCGTTGCAACGGGAGAAAAAAATAACACACACTCTTAACCCAATAATCATAATATGTTCATGCATTTTATTTTAGCGAGGCATCATTTTTATGTTGCCGCTTATCCTCCTTCTCACCCTCAGTGGCCTCAGTGTTCACACAAACCAAAGTGTGATTGAATGTTGTTTTTCCCCTGCCAGTTTTTTCAGAGGTGCTCATGTGTGGTTGTCGATGTTTTCTTTCGTCTCTTTATGATTTTAGTGGTTGTTTATTTGCAATCCAGATCGTCGTGGTACGAAAGAAAAACGGACGTGCCCTATAGGTTACAAGTTCGCTTTTAAAATAACATTTTAAAATATTTAATAGGTAAAAATAACATCATATTCAAATTCTACATATTTTTCTATTCAAATTTCATATATAACATGTTAAAATCGGAGTTACGGTTTAATAGATATGGATAATTAAGAAAAATATTTGTTTGACTTAAATATCTTCCAAAATAATCTTTAAAAAATATTTAACAAACAAAATAACATCATATTCATATTCTACACATTTTTCTAATCAATTTTCATATATAAAATGTTAAAATCGGAGTTACGGTTTAAAAGATATGAATAATTTAGAAAAACATTTGTTTGACTTATATATGATCGGCGGGTGAATTATCTAATACGTCAGGGGGGTTTCCGTAAAAATGTAAAATAACGGTTCGGTTATGACTTAAGTGTGTACTGCGGGTTAATTCATGAAAAATGCAGGGGGTTTTCTGCAAAAGTGCATGACGGACGATGGAAACCCAATTTGCTTTATTATTAGGTAGAGATTTGGCTAGCCTTTCCAACTGTGACCCGCCTCGTCCATGCTCGAGGCGGCTCGGGGGCGACTCATCCAAACCCTAGCGAGCCGTCGCCAGATCAAATCCACCGTGCCGCCGCCGGAAGACGTTGCCGGGCGAACCCCGTGCGGCCGACGGCGACGGCGGGGCTTCTCCTTGCGGCTGCCCTCAGTCCGTGGGCGACGTTCTCAACGGGATCAGGCGATGCTTCGGGCGTGTGTGTGCCTCACGTCAACCGGGCGACAGCGTTGCTCGGCAAGGGGTGGTGGGGCGCGGCTGTTGTGCTCCATGTGCGGACATGCCGGGCGTGGCCGGCGGGACGGGCGTTGGCCAGGGTGACTGTGTGTGTGGCGTGCCTGATGGGCGCGTATTCTGACCTTTGGCAGCGATCAGGAATGGCGGATGGGTCATCAAGCATTGCTCCGGTGGCCTCGCCTATTTCCGTCGGCGCGCTGGACAAGATGCCTTAGTTCATGGTGGTTGATGCGAAGGGGAGGGTGTGAGGGGAGTTGGGGAAACCCTATCTCAGCTTGGTGCCAGGAGTGGTGACGATGACGCTTCAGGGCGCCGTAATCCTTGTTGAAGGCGCCGCTACATTGCTCCCTTCCTCCCCTCGTGGTCTTTACTCTGGGAAAATCCTTGCTCCCTTTGTGGGACGGATCATGGCGGTGATTTCTTCGTCGTTAACCTTCTTGGAGACATTGTCTAGGAGCTGACTTGATCGCCAGGGCTCGAGGAAGCTTGTTCAGCGTTGCTCCGGAGTAAGATCTATGGATGGCGACTCGATGCAGAGGACATGGATGTGCAACAGTGGCGGTCGATTTATGGCTAGGCAGGAAGTCTCTGGTTGTGAGACATCGGTGGCCAAGATCCCATCTGCCAGCTGGGTCATGGTATGGCGGTTCTCCGCTCGGGTGCATAGGCGAAGGTGTGGTTCTGCACTGCTAGGTGATTGCCGAGACGGGGCCGGAATCTTGGACCTTGAAATTCGGCGGCAACGACAATTTTGTTTTGCTGCCTGATTCTGCCGCCATGGACAAGGATGGTGCGAGACTGTTGAAGCGTCCCCATTTGGGGTTTGACGGTGTCGGTGACTATCCTCCCTTGATCTCTGTTGCAAAGTGTGACGGCGACCTTCATTGTTCGGAGTTTGTTGGCGGCGAGTGGCTCTTGTCGCGGTTTGACTGTCTATTTGTGCGGGCATGGTTTTCACTTGCTTGGCGCCTCACGTCAAGACCGAACTATGCCTGTAGTTGCTTGGGTCGTGGAAAGTGGTGACCACATCACAACTGATGTCAAGTGATGAGTGGTGCCAATATGGTTGTTGTTGTAGATTGTTGATCATTATTTTGATCGCTTTGGAGTTTTTTTCTTTTTGCTGCACTACGGCATAGCTTCGGTCATGTTTGACTTTGCAAGTTGCCGGTGTGATTTGTCTGTGCGTGTGTGTTGGTGTTGGCTATGTGCAGCCTAGCTATGCAGAGGCCGGGTGTGTACTCACTATGTTTGTATCACTTGATGCTCTATTTTGAGTTAATAAAATCCACCCTTTGTCGAGAAAACTGTGACCCTACATTTCCTTTTGACAACGAAACGTTTCGACAATGCCCTTTTATTGTGGTTTTTTTTAAATGAGGCAAAAGATGTGCCATTTTCATTGATCAGAAGAAGAGAGTTGCCTGGTTAACTAGAGGAAAACCGGACAAAAACCTACGCGGGTGACCAGGCCATAAACGCCAAAAAGTCGACCGAGGCATGAAGGACAATGCAGCTCCGATTTTGCTAATGAGTTTCACGAAGGAAGTTGCAAGCCTCGCACCGACCTAGTCCAGCACAACATCCAGAGAGCACCACCCGCTAAAAACCTCCCTCATGGAGTCATCATTGCCGCAGTGGCCCCGCCACCGCAACTTCGACTTCTCTGTCACATCAACATAGACGCACCGGACTGTCGGCATTAGAAGGACATGCCGCGACTAGGCTCTCCTCGTCACCATAGTCATTGCCACACACGTCGCAGCGCCATACCAACCTCATACCTGCCGAGCATGATGATGTGCTCGTCCATCCCTTGGGGAAGTGCGTAGGAGACCATGACCTTCAAGGCGACGCCCCCAAGGGGGGAGCGACATCGTCACCCAACTCACATGGAATCTTGAGCTTTCACATGAAGGACATGGCTCGGGGTGGAGGAGGGGGAGAGCTCCACAACAATCCTCCAGGGAGGAGAACGACGCCCACTGGCGACGTGTCATCGGCACCGAAAAAGCTGGGTAGATTCTCATCTGAAGCATCCCAATCCCCTCCAACCCTCGCAGTCGGTGACCTAGAAGAGCCACAGGCCCGCACGCCCGCTGGACCGCGAACCTCAAGCTTGGAGACGGCGCCATCTCACGCAAGAGCAACCACCTTGCCGCCGGCTGCTACTTCTTGAGCTTGCGTTGGTTTTTACCTTGAAGAGGAAAGAGTGATGCAGCAAAGTAGAGTAAGTATTTCCCTCAGTTTGAGAACCAAGGTATCAATCCAGTAGAAGACAACGCACAAATCACCGAATACCTGCACAAACAATCAAACAACTTGCACCCAACGCGAAAAAGGGGTTGTCAATCTGAGGGAGTCCTGGATTAAGGGGTCCTCGGGTGTCCGGACTGTGTAGTATGGGCGGGACTGATGTGCCGTGAAGATACAAGGTAGAAGGCCTTCCCCTCGTGTCCGGATAGGACTCTCCTTTGCGTGGATGGCAGGATTGGTGTGCGGATGTATAGTTTCCTTCTTCTGTAAACCGACTCTGTACAACCCTAGGCCCTTCCGGTGTCTATATAAACTGGAGGGGTTCGTCCATAGAGGCAATCAGAATACATATAGGCTAGACATCTAGGGTTTAGCCATTACGATCTCGAGGTAGATCAACTCTTGTAACCCCTATACTCATCAAAGTCAATCAAGAAGGAAGTAGGGTTTTACCTCCATTAAGAGGGCCCGAACCTGGGTAAATATCCTATCCTCCTTGTCTCATGTTACCTTTGATCCTCAGATGCACAGTTCGGGACTCCCTACCCGAGATCGGTCGGTTTTGACACCGACATTGGTGCTTTCTGTTGGGGAATGTATTATTTCAAAAAAAAATCCTACGATCACGCAAGATCTATCTAGGAGAAGCATAGCAACGAGCGGGGAGAGTGTGTCCATGTACCCTCATAGACCGAAAGCGGAAGCGTTTTATCAACGCGGTTGATGTAGTCGTATGTCTTCATGATCCGACCGATCCTAGCACTGAACGTACGGCACCTCCGTGTTCAGCACACGTTCAGTTCGATGACGTCCCTCGTACTCTTGATCCAGTTGTGGCCGAAGGAGAGTTTCGTCAGCACGACAGCGTGGCGATGGTGATGATGAAGTTACCGACGCAGGGCTTCGCCTAAGCACTACGACGATATGACCGAGGTGTGTAGCTATAGAGGGGGGCACCGCACACGGCTAAAAGATCAACTTGTGTGTCTATGGGGTGCCCCTTGGCCACGTATATAAAGGAGGGGAGGGAAGAGGTGGCCGGCCCAAGGGGGTGAGGGTGTCCTGGAGTAAGGGTTCCTCGGACAGCCGGACTATATATGTGGGCCGGACTGTTGGATTATGAAGATACAAGATAGAAGACTTCATCCCGTAACCGGATGGGACTCTCCTTTGCGTGGAAGGCAAGCTTGGCGATTCAGATATGGTGATTCCTTTCTCTATAACCGACTTTGTGTCACCCTAGCCCCCTCCGGTGTCTATATAAACCGGAGGGTTTAGTCTATAGAAACAACAATCATAATCTCATAGGCTAAACTTCTAGGGTTTAGCCATTACGATCTCGTGGTAGATCAACTCTTGTAATACTCATATTCATCAAGATCAATCAAGAAGTAAGTAGGGTATTACATCCATAGAGAGGGCCCGAACCTGGGTAAACATTGTGTCCCCTGCCTCCTGTTACCATTAGCCTTAGACGCACAGTTTGGGACCCCCTACCCGAGATCCGCCGGTTTTGACACCGACAATGGTGCTTTCATTGAGAGTTCCGCTGTGACGTCAAAGATAGGCTTGATGGCTCGCCTTGTTATCAAGGACAACATCACCTCCGGGGGAGCCCTGGCCTCAGGCCAAACCCTCCGGCTGGGCGGCTTAACCATCGCCGCCCGTTCGGCCGTCGGGCCGACGATGACTTCTCGGGTCATCGAAAATCGCCTCCGCGTCAGGTCAGAATACTCCGAACAGATGGATCTGATGGAGTTGTTGTCTTTAAACAAATTCCTGGATTGCATCGCCGCCTTGGGAGTCGCTACAGACTACGATCGGATTGGGCTTAAACCCGACCAGAGAGAAATTGAATCTCCGCCGATCACCCATCAGATAGTGGTAGTGGAGGAGCAACGCGACAACTATTCCTCTATATTGAGGACGAACTATGTTCGGAATTCCGAGCTCGCAGAGCCGGATACCCGCCCGCGGGCGGACACGCTCCGTATTCCGAACCTAGAGTCGGACTGTGGGCCTGAAAAATTGGTTGATATTCCAGAGCCCAAGCTATTAAACTCAGAAATTTCTCAAACTCTGGATTCCAGATTGGGTCAGGGTTCGGACTTAAATCCACCCGCCTACCTAGATACAAGCGATCTTACCCGCATCAGACAGCAGTCCCAGGAAACGGTCCATCACTTTTGGGCCAGATTCCTCCTTGTCAAAGACAAGATCAAAGACTGCCACGATGAAGACGCAATCTCATTATTCTGCAAAAATTGCACGAATGAGGGAATCCTCAATGCAATCAACCGCCATCACGTATCATACTTCGTTGACTTAGCAATAATAGTATAGAAGTACTGCACAATGGAAAGCGCCTGGCAATCTCAGGCAGCCTCTTGGGAGCCACCGGTTTCCACTAAACCCCTCATCCAGACAAAAAGGATGCACCCTCGTCGGTCGCCTGATCCAATAACAAAAAAATTAAAGCCCGTTACGGGGCGCGGAACCGTTCTGGAGGGACGGCTCGATAGGCCATGCAAAATACACACAACACCGGATACCGTACCAATCCATATCCTTAGAGCATGTTCGATACTCCGGCAGGTGGCCAAGAGCGGCGACGATATCCTCACCAAAAATACCGCAGAGCAACATCCCATAGAAGACAATAACCCTACGGTATTGACAGTCTTTGAGACTTTCGCCTCAAACAATGGGCGCAAAAGGGCACTCCGCGGCCTCGCTGAAGTCTGCCAAGTTGCAGCAATAAATCCCTGGAACGACACGGCCACAAGTTTCAATGCCAGTGACGAACCAAAATTCAGAACAGTCCGGGCACCAGCCGCATTGGTCCTTAGTCCAATTGTGGACGGCTTTCGGCTTACCAAAGTGCTCATGGATGGTGGCAGCGGACTAAACCTCATTTACAAGGAAACTCTCAACAAAATGGAAATAGACAGGAGACGCATTGAGCAAAGTAGCACGACCTTTCGAGGAATTATTCCCAGTCGGGAGGCGCGATGTGTGGGAAAATCACACTCGATGTGGTATTCGGCACGCCGGAGAATTATCGGTCCAAAGAGACAACCTTTCAAGTGGCCCCTTTTAACAGTGGATATCACACCCTTTTAGGGCGAGATACATTTGCAAGCTTCCAAGCTATACCCCATTACGGGTACATGAATCTCAAGATGCCCGGGCCTAATGGAATCATCACTCTTGCCAGTGATCCGGACACAGCACTCCGCACCGAAATCAAAATTGCCACCTTGGCCCTCGAGGCATTGTCTGAAGCCCTCACGGCCGAAGAATTAACCGCATTGTGCTCCACGGTGGATAGGGATGACGTGATCCTCGATAAGCGATCCAAATCCACCTCCTTTAAACAAGCAGATGAAATAGTCAAATTCTAGGCCCACCCAACGGACTCCACGAAGACAGCATCCATCAGGGCATAACTGGACCCCACGATGGACGCAGCACTGCGGGCGTTCCTACGCGAAAACGGGGACATATTTGCGTGGCACCCTTCTGATATGCCAGGGATCCCATGCAGGCTTTTTAACGACCAAATCTCGAAGGATTTGAGTCTCTATGCTTACCGTGCTAGTCCCTGGATCGAACTCGCTAGCACACATAGTATATATGAATACCAGAATAGCAAGTGCATCATTTATTACATCGTATGATCCAGAATATATAAAATAAAACAATCTGCATAGCACTTGGCTAGCTTTATTCAATCAAACAGCGGAAAGTAGCAGAAAATAATAATGAGTCCCATCATAGCCCACTGGCGATGCTGAGTGCAGACTCGCGACCCTAACAGTACCTTACTCTTCGTTTGAATATCCTGCAACATGAGATGTTGCAGCCATATAGGTCAATACTTTGAATGTATTGGCAAGTTACACAGGAGTAATAATAGTAGACCTGCATGTATATGCATAGTACAACAAAAGGAAGGCTTGAGGGTTTGTTTTGCAGAAAGCTGATTTTGTCCTCATAACTACCTAATAGTCAAATTTTTATTTAGTTCTTTTATTACTACAATTATATACACAAGGTTGAGTTGGCAAAATCAACTCCAACCTACCCTTTATTAAGTTGCCCACAAATATTATTAAGTGTCACATCTATCAAGATCATCCAACAACTGTAATGGCATAGTGGCTCAAATTTACCCATACCCGGGGGTACGGCTAATCATGATTTAATACTCTGCAGAGTTTAGTATGCTTTACCCACTGGACCCAATCCGAAGATTGAGACGAAGTCTTTCAGAAGAGGTTCCCTTACCCACCTGACGGCCACATCCCACCTACATACGCTACATCTGTCGACACAGTCTAGGCAAGGGTTCCAACAACTGATCAACTAAGCCAGAGCCCATATAGCCAGTGGCCGCACATGGAAGCTACTAGTCACTAAGTCTGTCTGATCTTTTTGAACCTGCGCGACATTCCACTTAGGGTGCACTCTCATGGGAGCATGGCCTTAGAAAAGGTGCAAGACCCCATGATGCCTTCCCTCAACACCAAGCAATACCACTTCCGCCCAGAGGTGAATTAAATCCTTAATTACTACTCAATTTAGTTAAATATGTAATCCTCACATAAACTCAATGTATACACGAACCACCCCCGTCTACAAAGCATAGCAAACTACAACTACCATGATTTGCAAAAGACGGGAAGATAGCTCAACTGCATATAACAAAATAATATAGTAATCCTATACATGCAGATATTTATAGTGTGATATAACTACATGCATAGAAAACAATAGGTAAAGGATGATCAACATGTAACTTGCCTTGGTTCTGGTTCAGAAAGTCACACTCCTGACAATAGTTCGCGTCGCACTCCGGACAATCTACACGTTTCACACAATTCAACAAATCAATCACCGAAACTCAAATAACGCCAAAATAAAACCAACATCAAGAAAATCATTTTAAAAACCCAACAACAGAAGCATAACAGCACCTAAATTGCACTATGTTCATAACGCAAAAAGAATCACTCGAAAATGGTTTGAGAGTTATGGCCTCTGGAAGGTTTAATTCAAATTCAAACAAATTCAAATTTGAACAGTGCAAACATGTGCAAAGTTGGTATTGTGATAAGGTGCCGATTTTTGTGAGTGCACAGGAAAAAGAATTACCTAAATATAGTATATATGCTAAAAGATATAGCTACCAGAAGTTTTGGTGAAAATCCGAGAAAAACAAAAGACAGCGGAAAACTCCTGCACTGTTCATGTCGGCTACTGCAGCAACTCCTGTAGAAGGCGCCACGTGGCCACACTTGATTGGTTGAGAACTCCTGCGCGTGCATGTGCTTACCAGAACAGAGAAACGGCAGCGGCGGTCGGGCGGCGGCAGCGGCTCTCCGGCGACTCTCTGGCGGAGGCGAAGTGACGGGAGGGTGCGGCGGTGAGTAGCGGAGGTGGTGGTGGTGTTCAACGGCAAGGGGGCTCCCGCGAGCAGCAGTGGCGAGCTCCTGAACTCCGGCGAAGTCGGGCATCGGTGGCGGCGTTGTTCCTCTCTCTCTGCTGCAGTTCCGGCCACGAGAAGATGTCAGGCGAGTGCGGCGTTGAGAGGGGGAGGTTGTGGTGGTGTTCCACGGCGGCGTTGCTCCCTTTGTAGGCGACGACGACGAGGTGAAACACGGCGTGCTCCGGCGGCGGCGGGTCGGCCTGCTTCTCTCGCTCTGCAGCGAGTTGGGCAAACCCAGAGTGTCAGACGTGTGCACAACAGGGAGATGGTTCGAACGGAGTAGGTGGTGTGGCTCTACAGGTCCTTACGGCAGCGGCAACGACCGGCGAACGGCGGCGGTCTCGAGCTCCTCCGGCGAGATCCGTTTCGCCCTAACTCATGCTTGCGGCAACAGGAGACGGGAAATGTATGCGGTAGGGTTCCTCGAGGATCTGTCCTCGCGTGCGGCGTCCTTGGAGGGCACGGTATCGACCAGAGGCTGGACTCGACTCGAGCTCGCGCTCGGTTGCGCGTGCGGCGCAACGGGGCTGTGTCCGGCTCGGGAGGGACGAACAGGGGCGCGAGTGGGTCCCGCTGTCAGCGGCTGGAGCGACGCGGGTCGGGCGAGCGGCGTACCGCTTCGCTGCGGCTTAGGTGGGCTGCGGCTGTGCGGGGACTGGGCCGCGGGCAGTGCAAGCTGGCTGGCTGGCCTGGCTGACCGGTTGGCTGGTGTTTTTTTACACACAACTACAGAAACACAAAGAACTAAAATAAAATAACCACAATAAAAACTAAACAAAAATATAGAGACACACAGTAAAACATATACTACTAATATAAACTACATGAACACTAGTTCCTCACCTAATGCAATTTTGGAAAATTATTTTTATGCAACAGGCCACACATAACAGCAACAAAACAGTCAAATAAAATACTTTGGAGACTAATAAAAATACCAGAACATAATAGATGAACTGGAAAATAATATTCTTGACATTATGAACATTTTTAAACAGGGGAGAAGTCATGTTATCTCCCCTCCAATAAATTGACTTTAGTTTCATAATGAAAAGAATATTGCAGCAGAGCAAATAATGCATGGAAAATATGATATGCATTTGTATGATCTGATAACATCCTAATTTTGGAAAATTGGGATGTTACAAACCTACCCCCCTTAATCTCGCCCTCGAGATTCGGGCTGGCTAGCGAATAGGTGTGGGTAATCCTGCTTGAGATCTTCCTCTTGTTCCCAGGTAGCTTCCTCCTTTATATGATGATCCCACTGAACCTTGCATAACTTGATTGTCTTGGTGCGAGTAACTCTCTCTGCTGTCTCCGGAATCTTAACAGGCTTCTCCTCATATGTCAAATCACTCTCCAACTGAATTGCCTCAAGTGGAACTGTGTCCCTCAATGGAACATCCATCATCTCTGCATGACACTTCTTCAACTGAGATACATGAAACACATCGTGAACTCCTGATAAGGATTCTGGCAACTCCAGCTGATAAGCTACCTCTCCTCTACGCTCCAATACCGTGTAAGGCCCCACAAAACGTGGTGCTAACTTTCCCTTGATTCCAAACTCTTAATTCCACGAAGTGGTGAAACTCTAAGATATGCACGGTCTCCTACCTCATATGTCACCTCCTTACGTTTTGCATCTGCATAACTCTTCTGTCTTGACTGTGCTATCTTCAGCCTGTCACGAATCAACTTGACCTTCTCCTCAGCATCTCTGATCAAGTCTGGTCCAAAGAACTGACGCTCTCCAACCACATCCCACATCAACGGTGTCCTGCACTTTCTGCCATACAATACCTCAAATGGTGCCATCTTCAGACTAGCCTGATAACTGTTATTATATGAGAACTCTGCATAAGGTAAATTATCATCCCAACTGGACCCGTAGTCCAAAGCACAAGCTCTCAACATATCCTCCAAAATCTGATTTACCCTCTCTGTCTGCCCATCTGTCTGTGGATGGAAAGCTATACTGAACTCCAGCCTGGTGCCCAAGGATTCATGCAACTGGCACCAAAACTTAGATGTGAACTGAGTACCTCTATCAGACACTACCTTCCTTGGAACTCCATGCAGACAAACAATTTTAGACATATAAATCTTTGCTAGCTGAGCACTGGTATAAGTAGTCTTTACCGGGATGAAGTGAGCAACTTTAGTCAAACGATCAACAACCACCCAAATAGAATCATAACCTGACCGAGTCCTGGGTAGACCTGTAATGAAATCCATACCAATCTCATCCCACTTCCAATCAGGCATAGGCAATGGTTGTAACAAACCTGCTGGTCTCTGATGTTCTGCTTTAACTCTCTGGCACACGTCACATGTTGCAATATATCCAGCAATTTCCCTCTTCAGGCTAGGCCACCAAAATCTTTCCCTCAAATCCAAATACATCTTAGTATTACCTGGATGAATAGAATAAGGTGAATCATGCGCCTCCTGAAGAATCAACTTCCTAATATCTGCATCTTGAGGTACACAAATATGCTTCTCAAACCATATGGCCCCATATTCATCCTCATGGAAACCTTCTGCCTTACCTTTAACCATGTTCTCTTTTATCTCAGCAATCTCCTTATCACCCTTTTGAGCTTCTCTAATCCTGTCAAGCAAAGTAGGCTTTACCTCAAGTGTTGCCAAATATCCCTTAGGAACCAGCTCCAACCTGAGATTCTTGAATTGTTCACATAACTCGGGTGGCATATTATCAATATTAATTGCATTAGCATGGCTCCTACGACTCAATGCATCAGCAACAACATTAGCCTTACCAGGATGATACTGCACATTCAAATCATAATCCTTAATAAGCTCCAACCATCTCCTTTGCCTGAGGTTCAAATCCTTCTGAGTAAAAATATACTTCAAGCTCTTATGATCAGTAAATATATCACAACGATTACCAATAAGGTATGGCCTCCAAGTTTTCAATGCATGCACAATTGAGGCTAACTCCAAATCATGTGTAGGATAATTATGCTCATGATTCTTAAGCTGACGTGAAGCATATGAAACAACTTTACCTTCCTGCATCAAAACACTCCCAAGTCCTTGACGAGAAGCATCACAATATACCTGGAAGTCCTTATGTATATTCGGCAGAGTGAAGACTGGTGTTGTAACCAAACGCTGCTTCAATTCCTGAAAGCTGGCTTCACATTCATCAGTCCAAACAAATTTCATCTCCTTCTTCAACAATTCAGTCATAGGCTTTGCAATCTTGGAAAAGTTCTCGATAAACCTCCTGTAATAACTTGCAAGGCCCAAAAAGCTGCAAATATCTCCAACTGACTTGGGTGTCTCCCACTTTGTAACTGCAGCAACCTTAGATGGATCAACTGCAACTCCATTACCTGACACAACATGTCCAAGGAATGCTACCTCATCCAGCCAAAACTCACATTTGCTGAATTTGGCATACAGTTGATGTTCCCTCAATTTCTCCAATACCAAACGCAGATGCACTTCATGCTCTTGCTTATTCTTGGAGAACACCAATATATCATCAGTGAAAACAACCACAAATTTATCCAAGAACTCCATAAACACCTTGTTCATCATATTCATGAAGTATGCAGGAGCGTTAGTCAATCCAAATGACATAACAGTATATTCATACAACCCATACCTCGTGGTAAAAGTAGTCTTTGGAATATCTTGCTCACGAATCTTTAATTGATGATAAAACCAGAACGAAGATCAATCTTAGAAAACACAGTAGGTCCCTCCAACTGGTCAAATAGATCATTTATCATAGGCAAATGATACTTATTCTTAATGGTTACCTCATTCAGAGAACGATAATCAACACACATCCTCAAAGTTCCATCCTTCTTCACCACAAACAAAACTGGAGCTCCCCAAGGTGATGAACTTGGGCAAATAAATCCCTGTGCTTGCAATTCTCTTATCCGCTTCTTCAATTCCTCCAACTCTTGGGGAGGCATTCTATACGGTCTCTTTGCAATAGGTTCAGTGCCTGGTATTAAGAAACTCAATATCTCTATCTGGTGGCATACCTGGCAACTCCTCTGGAAACACATCTGGATAATCCCTCACAACTGGCACCTTTTCCAGGCTACCCCCCTTAAGAGAGTTCACCTGCACCTGATTATGCTTATACTTACACACATATTTGATCCTCTTCCCTCCTAGTGCATTGAGAGTAATAGATCGACTGGCACAATCAATATGACATTTATATAACTGCAACCAATCCATGCCCAAAATAATATCCAGACCTTGTGACTTCCATATAATCAAATCTGTAGGAAACTCATGCTTCCCAATAGACAAAGTCAACTAATGACAACCAACACCTGCTATCATCTCAGCTCCTGGGGAACTCACTCTAATAGGCATACTAAGGGTTTTGGTTGGCAATCCATGTTTATCAACAAATACCCTCGAAATAAATGAATGCAATGCACCAGTATCAAAAAGAACAAGCATAGGTACTGAATTAATCAAGAACTTACCAATCACTGCATCAGGTTCATTATAGACGTCCTCAACATTAACATGGTTGACATGACCCTTCTAGAAGGGGTTTGGCTTGCTAGATCCTGAGTTCTTCGCCCCCGGGCAATCTGTGGCATAGTGCCCCATAGCCTTACACCGGAAGCACTGCACCTGACTCAAATCCCTTGGCGCACATGTAACCTGGTGGTTCTGGTTATTATTCCCCCCATTACCATTACCATTACCTCTGCCATTGCCATTGTTACTCTTGTGCCCATTATGATGATGGTGGCCATTATGGTTGTGTCCATTCCCTCCATGATGATTATGATCATTTCCTCCATGATGATTATGTCCATTACCTCCATGATGATTATGCCCATTACCTCCATTACCATGATATGAAGTGCGTGGCTTCTGTTGTGGTCCTGAATTATACCTGTTATTGTTGTTGTACTTCCTCTTGCGATTCTCTATGGCCTGTTGCTTTCCCTCCAGCACAATAGCCTTATCAATCAGCTCCTGGCAATTATTAAAAGTTGCCACTGTCAACTGAAGGCTCAGCTCATCATTTAGGCCCTCCAAGAATTTCTCCTGCCTAGCTGCATCAGTGTTAACATCATTAGGAGCGTAACATGCAAGATCATTAAATTTGTCCACATAAGCATTAACTGTGCGACCTCCCTGGCGCAAACTGCGAAACTCCTTCTTTTTCAGACTCATAGCACCAGCAGACACATGTGCAGCACGAAAAGCTGTCTGAAACTGCACCCAAGTGATAGTAGCAATGGGGTAAGTGACCAAGAAGTTGTCCCACCAAGCTGCGGCAGGACCCTCCAACAAATGTGAGGCAAACCTCACCCTCTCTGCATCTGTACATACAACCCTATCCAGGTTCTTATAGACTGCACGGAGCCAATCATCAGCCATAATAGGTTCAGGGGAACTGGAGAACCTCTGAGGATTCAACCTCAAGAACCTGGTAAGCATATCCACAGGTGGCGGTGGCGGCGGATTGTTGTTGTTATTGTTGTTGTTTCCCATGTTCTGAGCAAGCAACTGGATCAACTAAGCATGTCCCTGAATCAACTGTTGCATGTATGGCGGTACATCATTGCCATTGTTGTCTCCTCCTGCAGCAGTGCGTCTAGTATCACGCATCGGCGGCATCTGGTGGGCAAGCATAGATGAGTTATAGACATAATAGGGCCAAAAGCTATGTATATATAAATATATTCTACCCATATGCATAATATGATCAAGGCAACAAAACACAACAACGAATAACACCAACAAACAAACAACAAACAACAAACAATATGATAATATTATATATATATATAGTCGAATAATTTCGACAAGATATAAATTAACAAACAAACTACCAATCAAGCAAACAATCTAGTATCTTCATACCACAAAAGTGGACATAATTAGATACGCTAACATGATAATGTTGCAATATAAAACAAGCATGAATGGTGGTCTCAGCACTAGTTCCTACTTAACTGGTCAACATAGTTTAGGGGGTTAACTAATAAACAACAAGAAGTATAACTAGCTGATAAAATAATTTTCACTCCTATGGCTTTTCTAATCCATTTTCTAGGGTCGCGTCCTACAGTCAACACACTGCTCTGACGCCATCTGTAACGACAAAATCTCGAAGGATTTGAGTCTCTGTGCTTACCGTGCTAGCACACACAGTATAGATGAATACCAGAATAGCAAGTGCATCATTTATTACATCGTATGATCCAGAATATATAAAATAAAACAATATGCATAGCACTTGGCTAGCTTTATTCAATCAAACAGCGAAAAGTAGCAGAAAATAACGATGAGTCCCATCATAGTCCACTGGCGATGCTGAGTGCAGACTCGCAACCCTAACGGTACCTTACTCTTTGTCTGAATATCCTGCAACATGAGATGTTGCAGCCATATAGGTCAATACTTTGAATGTATTGGCAAGTTACACAGGATTAATAATAGCAGACCTACATGTATATGCATAGTACAACAAAAGGAAGGCTTGAGGGTTTATTTTGCAGAAAGCTGATTTTGTCCTCATAACTACCTAATAGTCAAATTTTATTTAGTTCTTTTATTACTACAATTATATACACAAGGTTGAGTTGGCAAAATCAACTCCAACCTACCCTTTATTAAGTTGCCCACAAATATTATTAAGTGTCACATCTGTCAAGATCATCCAACAACTGTAATGGCATAGTGGCTCAAATTTACCCATAACCGGGGGCACGGCTAATCATGATTAGTTTTAATACTCTGCAGAGTTTAGTATGCTTTACCCACTGGACCCAATCCGAAGATTGAGACGAAGTCTTTTAGAAGAGGTTCCCTTAACCACCTGATGGACACATCCCACCTACATACGCTACATCTGTCGACACAGTCTGGGCAAGGGTTCCAACAACTGATCAACTAAGCCAGAGCCCATATAGCTAGTGGCCGCACATGGAAGCTACTAGTCACTAAGTCTGTCTGATCTTTTTGAACCTGCGCGGCATTCCACTTAGGGTGCACTCTCATTGGCGCATGGCCTTAGAAAAGGTGCAAGACCCCATGATGCCTTCCCTCAACACCAAGCAATACCACTTCCTCCCAGAGGTGAATTAGATCCTTAATTACTACTCAATTTAGTTAAATATGTAATCCTCACATAAACTCAATGTATACACGAACCAAGCATAGCAAACTACAACTACCATGATTTGCAAAAGACGGGAAGATAGCTCAACTGCATATAGCAAAATAATTTAGTAATCCTATACATGCAGATATTTATAGTGTGATCTAACTACATGCATAGAAAACAATAGGTAAAGGATGATCAACATGTAACTTGCCTTGGTTCTGGTTCAGAAAGTCACACTCCTGACAATAGTTCGCGTCGCACTCCGGACAATCTACTCGTTTCACACAATTCAACAAATCAATCACTGAAACTCAAATAAAGCCAAAATAAAACCAACATCAAGAAAATCATTTCAAAAACCCAACAACAGAAGCATAACAGCACCTAAATTGCACTATGGTCATAACGCAAAAAGAATCACTCGAATCCGATAAATGGTTTGAGAGTTATGGCCTCCGGAAGGTTTAATTCAAATTCAAACGAATTCAAATTTGAACAGTGCAAACATGTGCAAAGTTGGTATTGTGATAAGGTGCCGATTTTTTTTGAGTGCACAAGAAAAAGAATTACCTAAATATAGTATATATGCTAAAAGATATAGCTACCAGAAGTTTTGGTGAAAATCCGAGAAAAATAAAAGACAGCTGAAAACTCCTGCACTGTTCATGTCGGCTACTGCGGCAACTCCTGTAGCAGGCGCCACATGGCCACACTTGATTGGCTGAGAACTCATGTGCGTGCGTGTGCTTACTAGAACAGAGAAACAACGGCGGCGGTCGGGCGGCGGCGGCGGCTCTCCGGTGAGTCTCTGGCGGACGCGAAGTGACGGCTGGGTGAGGTGGTGAGTAGCGGAGGTGGTGGTGGTGTTCAACGGCAAGGGGGCTCCCTCGAGCGGAAGTGGCGAGCTCCTGAACTCCGGCGAAGTCGAGCGTCGGCGGCGGCGTCGTTCCTCTCTCTCTCTGCTGCAGTTCCGGACACGAAAAGATGTCACGCGAGTGCGGCGTTGAGAGGGGGAGGTGGTGGTGGTGTTCCACGGCGGCGTTGCTCCCTCTGTAGGCGACGACGATGTGGTGAAACACGGCGTGCTCCGGCGCCGGCGGGTCGGCCTGCTTCTCTCTCTCTGCAGCGAGTTGGGCAAACCCAAAGTGTCAGACGTGTGCACAACAGGGAGAGGAGTCGAACGCTCCGGCGAGATCCGTTTCACCCTAGCTCACGCTTGCGGCAACAGGAGACGGGAAAGGTATGCAGTAGGGTTCCTCGAGGATCTGTCCTCGCGTGTGGCGTCATTGGAGGGCACGGGATCGACCAGAGGCTGGACTCAACTCGAGCTCACGCTCGGTTGCGTGTGCGGCGCAACGGGGCTGTGTCCGGCTCGGGAGGGACGAACAGGGGCGCGAGTGGGTCCCGCTGTCAGCGGCTGGAGCGATGCGGGTCGGGCGAGCGGCGTACCGCTTCGCTGCGGCTTAGGTGGGCTGCGGCCGTGCGGCGGCTGGGCCGCGGGCAGTGCAGGCTGGCTGGCCGGCCGGCTGGTGTTTTTTTACACACAACTACAGAAACACAAATAACTAAAATAAAATAACCACAATAAAAACTAAACAAAAATACAGAGACACACAGTAAAACATATACTACTAATATAAACTACAGGAACACTAGTTCCTCACCTAATGCAATTTTGGAAAATTATTTTTATGCAACAGGCCACACAGAACAGCAACAAAACAGTCAAATAAAATACTTTGGAGACTAATAAAAATACCAGAACATAACAGATGAACTGGAAAATAATATTCTTGACATTATGAACATTTTTAAACCGGGGAGAAGTCATGTTGTCTCCACTCCAATAAATTGCCTTTAGTTGCATAATGAAAAGAATATTGCAGAAGAGCAAATAATGCATGGAAAATATGATATGCATTTGTATGATCTAATAACATCCTAATTTAGGAAAATTCGGATGTTACAGGCTGGCCGAACACAGCCAAAACATACTGAAGGGATATAAGTCGGTGAAGCAAACATTATGGCGCTTCTCCAAACCTAAACGACAAGCCATGGGAGAGGAGCTAGCCAAGTTACTCGAGGACGGATTCATCAGAGAGATAAAACACCTGGACTAGCTAGCAAACCTGGTAATGGTACCAAAGAAGGACAAATCCTGGCACCTATGTGTCGATTTCAAAGACCTTAACAAGGCCTGCCCTATGGATCCCTTTCCCCTCCCCTTCATCGATTAGATTATCGATGCTACTATCGGACATGACTCACTATGTTTCCTTGACGCATACTCCGGATACCATCAAATCAAGATGAAGGAGTCCGATCAGGCCGCAACAGCATTTATCACCCCATACGGGCCTTTCTGCTTCAACACCATGCCTTTCGGGCTCAAAAATACCGGTGCCACCTATCAACGCATGATTCAAACATGCATGGAGAAACAAATCGACAAGATAGTTCAAGCATATGTGAATGATGTAGTCATCAAAACTAGGCATGTCGAGTCCTTAATAGATGATCTGCGTCTCACATTCGACAACCTCTGAACATATGACATCAAGCTCAATCCGGCAAAAGTGTGTTTTTGGCGTTCCCGCTAGGAAGCTTCTGGGCTTCATCGTTTCCAATAGAGGAATTGAGGCAAACCCAGCTAAAATCCGAGCCTTGTCATAGTTGGCTACGCCAACAGACCTCAAACAAGTCCAAAAACTACCCGGATGTGTGGCAGCTTTAAGCCGCTTTACCTCCAGACTAGGAGAAAAGGCATTGCCACTCTATCGCCTTCTCCGACGCACCGATCACTTTGAGTGGACGGACGCGACAACGGCCGGATTGGAAGAAATAAAGGCTCTTCTAGCAAGCAACCCAATCCTGGCCGCACCAAACGTTGGTGAACCCATGTTATTATACATATTGGCCACACACCAAGTCGTGAGTGCGGTGCTCGTCGTCAAATGAGAGGAGGACGGACACAAATTCCCGCTTCAGAAGCCGGTATACTACGTATCCACTGTCCTCACACCATGCAAATCCCGGTACCCACATTACCAAAAAATAGCATACACGGTCTTCATGGCATCCCTGAAGCTACGACACTACTTTCAAGAATGCTCCATAACGGTGTCCTCCGAGGTACCACTCAACGACATAATAAATAACCGCGACGCCACGGGCCGGATTGCCAAGTGGGCCATTGAGCTCCTCCCATTTGACATTACATATAAACCACAGTGGGCCGTTAAATCTCAAGTACTCGCTGACTTCGTCGCCGAATGAACAGAGGCCGAACTCCCTAAAGAGTATGGCACATATTCCGACTGGATCATGCACTTCGACGGCTCCAAAATGCTGGCAGGCCTAGGGGCAGGCGTTGTCCTAACATCCCCTACTAGAGATACTGTTGAGTACGTCCTACAAATATTATTCACTGACTCCAACAATGCAACCGAATATGAAGCCTTATTGCATGGTCTTCGGATGCCCGTCTCCATGGGCATACAATGCCTGGAAGTGTGCGGGGATTCAAACCTCGCAATATCTCAAATAAATGGAGATTTCGATGCCAAAGATCCGAAAATGGCGGCTTACCGTAACGCCTTTCTCAAAATGTTGGCTCGGTTCGAGGGGCTCGAGTTTCACCATGTGGCTCGAGAAAGTAATCAAGCGGCGGATGTCCTTGCTCGCATCGGTGCCAAGCGCGACCCCATCCCACCTAACATCTTTCTGGAAAGGCTTTTCAAGCCATCCGTGATGTGTCAAGGGGAGAGCGGCAACACTAATACGGATCCTAATAGAACCCCAGATTCCGAACACACCGACATCATCGGAGGCTCAGCCACCAAAATTACAACATCGCCATCTCATCATGGCAGTCATCGCCCCATGGACCGAACCATTGTTGGCCTACCTTAATAGCTGAGAGATTCCTAAGGATCAGAACGAGGCACGCTGCATTGTGCGGCGCTCTAAAGCCTACAAGGTTCACGAGGGAGAACTCTACAAGAAAAGCGCTACCGGAGTACTTCAAAGATGTATCTCCGAGGAAGAAGGGTGGCAACTCTTGGCGGAAATTCATGCCGGTCTCGGCGGTCACCACGCCGCGGCTCGGGCCCTTGTAAGCAAGGCCTTCCATACAGGTTTCTACTGGCCAACGGCCCGAGCATACACACATGACCTTGTCCAACATTGCCTCGGATGCCAACTTTTCGCCAATCAGCAAAGCCACATGCCACCCACCGCTCTACAAACAATCCCCGTTACCTGGCCTTTTGCGGTCTGGGGGCTTGATATGGTCGGACCCCTTAAAGGAGGAAGCCATAAGAAAAAATATTTGTTGGTCATGGTTGATAAATTCACTAAGTGGATAGAGGCCAAACCAGTTAAAATGGCCGAAGCCGGGCCAGTGATAGACTTTATATCCAGTGTTGTGCACCGTTATGGTGTTTCACACAGCATCATCACTGACAACGGCTCCAATTTCATAGCCGATGAGGTGAAAGCCCGGTGTGCTAATCTGGGCATCAAGCTCGACTACGCCTCCGTATACCACCCACAAACTAATGGTCAAGTTGAACGAGATAATGGTCTTATTATGAGCAGCATCAAACCCAGATTAGTGAGATCTTTGAAAGAATCAGACAAGCACTGGGTGGAGGAGCTTGACTCCGTGCTTTGGGGGCTGCGGACCACGCCAAACCGTTCTACTGGATATACATCTTTCTTCATGGTGTACGACGCAGAGGCTGTGTTACCCTGCGACATTATTCATGACTCAGCTCGAGTGTGCATGTATGAAGAGAGAGAAGCTGAGTTGGATCAGCAGGAAAGATCAGATGCCCTGGAGGAGGAGCACGAGGTCGCAAAAGCTCGGTCCGCATTCTATCAACAACAGGCCCGCAGATATCAAAGCAGAGAAGTACGTGCCAAGACTTATAATGTTGGCGAACTCGTTCTGTGCTTGCCGGAGAAGAAAAAGGAGAAACTCAAGCCCAAGTGGGAGGGTCCCTTCATCATTGACGAAGTACTCACCGGAGGAGCGTACCGCCTGCGGGATGCGTCAGACCATCGCCTAGAGCCATACCCGTGGAACGCGGCCAGACTCCGAAGATTGTATGCCTAGCGCCGGACTCTTCGTTCGTATCCTTTACCCCTTTTTGTTTCTAGTATTTATTTTCCTCTCTTTTCACATTTTCCCCTTTTAAGCCTTAAAGCTTTTGTGCAGCTAAATTGTGCACCTTCGACGCACACATTCTAAAATATGTACGTCAATTATACCTAGGGGCTTCTCGTACAGAAGCTTATTATTATTATTATTATTATTATTATTATTATTATTATTATTATTATTATTATTATTATTATTATCAGAGCATCAAGCTCAACACATATGTGTCTTTTCCGTGTATGTACCTTTTCTTCGCCATTATATGCATCGATATGACTTAAGTTTTGGCCAAGCTGGGTTGCCTGGCTCCTGTGCTTATGCCCTACGTTCTCGTTAGTTCAGCTAGGGCATAAAGGGAGCACCTCTGCGATTGTTACTGTCGGGTCATCCGGATGTGTACCTCAGACTGGGTGAAGCCGAAAGCTAGCGTTCTTAAGGGAATATTCGGTCGGCGGACTAAAGATGTTTTTTTACTTGTCACATTATGAACCCCCAGATGTTATGTATCCTGTTGGGAATACTTGGCGGCTACTTGTACCTGGTCATATACCAAATAACGGGAATTACTTCTCCATTTGACCCTACGGGTCCGACCCAGGCCATGTGATTTGGGTCGAGCCTGGTATACCGAGTTTTCACCATTGCCCAGGCCTCTCGCACACCTTCCCGGCAGGCCGATATCTTCCATAATCGGAAGCGCCGCCGCGCTCCCTTGAATAGCTGTACAAGCCCCTCCATACTTCCTGGAGGGGAGCCGGATGGCCATAAGGCCTTGGCAATACTTTGCATCGCCTGCCGAGCTCGCTCGTGCATTTGCGACAGCTCTTGTAGTAGATCACTCGACAATCCGGACAACTCCTCTTCGGGACGGCCCATTAAAATACCTACAGACATAATTATTGTCAGTTTCTTTCCTTGCCGATCTATGTAAAGGTAAGTCCAAACACATACTCAATATGCTGCCTCGCAGCCTCCTATTCTCCTTCACGGAGTCAGCCAGCTGGGCACGCACGTCTTTTAGTTCCACGCCTAGCTCGATGTTGGCATCTTGGAGTTTTTTCTTCTCCACCCTGACCTGTGTTAGTATACGTTCGCCCGCGGCCAGTTGCCTTTGAGCTCTTGGACCTCCCGCTCGTGCGACTTCCGGTGCCTCTTCCAGATGATCCAATGACACTGCCATAAGATTTGCACCTATATTAATACTCCTGGTATATGATCATGTTTTCTCGATAGAGGGGAACATTACCAGATGCCGCCTTCTTGGATTTCTCCAGTTCGGTGCTAGCAGCAGTCAGCTGGGCCTGACACTTTTTCAGCTCTTGAGACAACAGGTTGTTCTTCTCTGTGAGCACCTGGTCATATAACGATCCTTAAATCAGTTGTACCAACTGTTTCAAGTCTCGGGGGCTACTGGTATATGATTAACATTTTTGCACAAATATGTACTTACCTGCATATCTTTCAAATACCGGTATGTGGCTCTGGTAAGCCCATCTCAAGTTGCTCGGATATACGCATCACCCGAATTGAAGGCGTTGAAAGCCTCTTCTGAAAACCCGGGGTCGCGAAGGGCGGCTCGCCGGTGCCGATGATTCATGGCGCTCTCCACTTCAGAGTTTGTGACAGATACTTTATCCGAATCCCCCGCAGAGGGACAATCCGGTGTCACTTCCGCGTTAGCCTCAGTCCTTGAGACAGGGTCCGGAATCCGGCTAGTAGAGGCATGACCGGCACGATCCCCGGACATAGTCCGGTGAATGTTTTTCCTAATAAGAAACAACGGATAGTGTCATACTTTAAGATGACAACCATGGAGCATATTTAAAACCATACCTCTTCGATGAAGGCTCGACCATATCTCTATTTGTCTTCCTCTTCGAAGGCCTGCTCGTCATAGGCGCCGCCTTATTGCGCGTCGCCTCAGGTGCAGCGTGGCGCGCCGATCGCCTCCCCTTTAGTGCATAATATAGTGCGGTGGGTAAGGCAAAAGGGGAATTCTCTCAAAGGACAAGTCTACTGATTACTTACATGCGACGCAGGGAGAAGGCCAGGATAGTCAGCAATGATGGCCACTTCGGTGTCGTCATAGCTCGCCTGGTAAAACACCCCTTCCCCGAGCTCCATGAATATAAACAGATCCTCTTCGAATCCGGGGTCAAGGGACCAATTGTGGTCCTCGGGCTATGGTGCGGGGCTATGGATCTCCCTGGTAATTTTCCGTCATTCCTGTTATAAATGGACGGATTAATATTTATGAAAAAGGACTCAGGGAATGAATGGAGTAGAGTAGTGGGATGGAAACTCACCCAGCTAGGAGGATTGTACATGGAAAATCCATCTCTGGGCTTGATGCAGATGAACTCCTCCTTCTCCCCTTTATATAATCAGGACAGTACTTTCGCCAAAGCAGCGGTAGTGTCCGGACCCTTCTGACCTTAGCGAGTGGCATCGTCTTCTCCATTGAAGTGCCACATAGGGTGCAATCGGTATTGGAGTGGCTGAACCCCTCGCATTATGGATATCGCCATAACCTTGACTATTGGCAATCCGGATTGAGAAAGCGTCTTTATCTTGCTCATCAATTGATGGACTCCCATGCTATCTTCCTCCTTGAGGCTCCGAGGACGCCAGCTGAGGCGCTTCTTCAATGGAGCACTCAAAAATTCAGGAAGACCCCTTCGGATTGGGTCGGGAAGCGAGACGTCCTCAACATAGAACCATTCAGAAGGCCATTCTTCGGTGTGCCGGATAGGTATCTGGTCCCGGCGATGCGCCATATCTCGGCTCCACCCACTTGGAATATTGATCCCTCTTGATTACGAGGGACGAGGAAAAACAACTTCTTCCATAACTCAAAATGAGCCTCGCAACCTAGAAATAGCTCGCAAAGAGCAACATAACCCGCAATATGCAGGATGGAGGCAGGTGTGAAGTTGTGCAGATGGAGGCCATAGTACTCCAGAAGCCCTCGGAGGAACGGATGGATTGGAAATCCGAAGCCTCTCAGCAAGTAGGGAAAAAGCATACTCGTTCCCCCCTAGATGGGTTGGGGAACTTCTCCGCCTGCTCCCCATCGTCGAAGGAAGCCAATCCGGCTCGAATGGGGACTAGATCTGCGGGGGGGGGAGAAATCCCTGGGTCTGCAGCTTCACCAGTTGGCCGTGGGCTACTGAGGGAGTCCTAGATTAAGGGGTCCTCGAACAGCCGGACTATATACGTGGGTCGGACTATTGGACTATGAAGATACAAGATAGAAGACTTCATCCCGTAACCGGATGGGAGTCTCCTTTGCGTGGAAGGCAAGCTTGGCGATTCGGATATGTAGATTCCTTTCTCTATAACCGACTTTGTGTAACCCTAGCCCCCTCCGGTGTCTATATAAAACGGAGGGTTTAGTCCATAGAAACAACAATCATAATCTCATAGGCTAGACTTCTAGGGTTTAGCCATTACGATCTCATGGTAGATCAACTCTTGTAATACTCATATTCATCAAGATCAATCAAGCAGGAAGTAGGGTATTACCTCCATAGAGAGGGGCCGAACCTGGGTATACATTGTGTCCCCCGCCTCCTGTTACCATTAGCCTTAGACGCACAGTTCGGGACCCCCTATCCGAGATCCACCGGTTTTGACACCGACAGGGGGCACGCCAGGTGTGGGGAATCCTACTAGGACTCCCCAATCCAAGTAGGATTCCCCTCCTCTTTGCTATTCCTAGTAGGAGAAGGAGGGAAGGAGGAGGAGGACAGAAGAAAAGGGGGGCTGCCCCCCCAATCCCTAGTCCAATTCGGTTTGGGCTAGGGGGGCGAGCGCCACTCCCTGGCTGGCCTCCTCTCTTCCACCACTAGGCCCATGAGGCCCAATAACTTCCTGGGGGGTTGCGGTAACCCCCGGTACTCCGAAACTTTTCCGAAATGACCTGAACCATTCCGGTGTCCGAATGTAGCCTTCCAATATATGAATCTTTATGTCTCGACCATTTCGAGACTCCTCATCATGTTCATGATATCATATGGGACTCCGAACGAAGTTCGGTCATCAAAACATATAACTCATAATACAAATCATCATCGAACGTTAAGCGTGCGGACCCTACGGGTTCGAGAACTATGTAGACATGACCGAGAAACATCTCCGGTCAATAACCAATAGCAGAACCTGGATGCTCATATTGGCTCCTACATATTCTACGAAGATCTTTATCCGTCAAACCGCATAACAACATACGTTGTTCCCTTTGTCATCGGTATGTTACTTGCCCAAGATTTGATCGTCGGTATCATCATACCTAGTTCAATCTCGTTACCGGCAAGTCTCTTTACTCATTCCGTAATGCATCATCCTGCAACTAACTCATTAGTCACATTGCTTGCAAGGCTTATAGTGATGAGCATTACCGAGAGGGCCCAGAGATACCTCTCTGATACACGAAGTGACAAATCCTAATCTCGATCTATGCCATCTCAACAAACACCATCGGAGACACCTATAGAGCATCTTTATAATCACCCAGTTACATTGTGACGTTTGGTAGCACACTAAGTGTCCCTTCGGTATCCGGGAGTGCATAATCTCATAGTCATAGGAACATGTATAAGTCATGAACAAAGCAATAGCAATAAAACTAAATGATCATTATGCCAAGCTAACGCATGGGTCTTGTCCGTCACATCATTCTCTAATTATGTGATCCCGTTCATCAAATGACAACACATGTCAATGGCTAGGAAACTTAACCATCTTTGATTAATGAGCTAGTCAAGTAGAGGCATACTAGGGACACTCAGTTTGTCTATGTATTCACACATGTACTAAGTTTCCGGTTAATACAATTCTAGCATGAATAATAAACATTTATCATGATACAAGGAAATATAAATAACAACTTTATTATTGCCTCTAGGGCATATTTCCTTCAGACTCCCACTTGCACTAGAGTTAATAATCTAGATTACATAGTAATGATTCTAACACCCATGGAGTCTTGGTGCTGATCATGTTTTGCTCGTGGAAGAGGCTTAGTCAACGGGTCTACAACATTCAGATCCATATGTATCTTGCAAATCTCTATGTCTCCTTCCAACACTTCTTGACGGATGGAAATGAAGCGTCGCTTCATGTGCTTGGTTCTCTTGGGAAATCTGGATTCCTTCACCAAGGCTATTGCTCCAGTATTGTCGCAAAAGAATTTCATTGGACCTGATGCACTAGGTATGACACCTAGATCAGATATGAACTCCTTCATTTGTTGCTTCCGAAGCAGCTATGTACTCCGCTTCACACGTAGATCCCGCCACGACGCTTTGCTTAGAACTGCACCAACTGACAGATCCACCGTTCAATATAAACATGTATCCGGTTTGTGACTTAGAGTTATCCGGATCAGTATCAAAGCTTGCATCGACGTAACCATTTATGATGAGCTCTTTGTCACCTCCATAAACGAGAAACATATCCTTAGTCCTCTTCAGGTATTTTAGGATGTTCTTGACCGTTGTCCAGTGATACACTCCTAGATTACTTTGGTACCTCCCTGCTATACTAATAGCAAGGCACACATCAGGTCTGGTACACAGCATTGCATACATGATAGAACCTATGGCTGAAGCATAGGGAATGACTTTCATTTCCTCTCTATCTTCTGCAGTGGTCGGGCATTGAGTCTGACTCAACTTCACACCTTGTAACACAGGAAAGCACCCTTTCTTTGCTTGATCCATTTTGATATTCTTCAAAACTTTATCAAGGTATGGTCTTTGTGAAAGTCCAATTAAGCGACTTGATCTATCTCTGTAGATCTTGAGGCCCAATATGTAAGCAGCTTCACTGAGGTCTTTCATAGAAAAACTTTTATTCAAGTATCCCTTTATGCTATCCAAAAAAATTATATCATTTCCAATCAACAATATGTCATCCACATATAATATTAGAAATTCTACAGAGCTCCCACTCACTTTCTTGTAAATACAGGCTTCTCCAAAAGTCTGTATAAAACCATATGCTTTGATCATAGTATCAAAACATTTATTCCAACTCCGAGAGGCTTGCACCAGTCCATAAATGGATCGCTAGAGCTTGCACAATTTGTTAGCATCCTTTGGATCGATCAAACCTTCTGGTTGCATCATATACAACTCTTCTTCCAGAAATCCATTCAGAAATGCAGTTTTGACATCCATTTGCCAAATTCATAATCATAAAATGCGGCAATTGCTAACATGATTCAGACTGACTTAAGCATCGCTACGGGTGAGATAGTCTCATCACAGTCAACTCCTTGAACTTGTCGAAAACCTTTCGCAACAAGTCGAGCTTTGTAGATAGTAACATTACCGTCAGCGTCATTCTTCTTCTTGAAGATCCATTTATTCTCTAGGGCTTGCCGATCATCAGGCAAGTCAACCAAAGTCCATACTTTGTTCTCATACATGGATCCCATCTCAGATTTCATGGCCTCAAGCCATTTCGCCGAATCTGGGCTCATCATCGCTTCCTCATAGTTCGTAGGTTCATCATGGTCAAGTAACATGACCTCCAGAACAGGATTACCGTACCACTCTGGTGCGGATCTTACTATGGTTGACCTACGAGGTTTGGTAGTAACTTGATCTGAAGCTTCATGATCATTATCATTAGCTTCCTCGCTAATTGGTGTAAGAATCACTGGAACTGATTTTTGTGATGAACTACTTTCCAATTCGGGAGCAGGTACAATTACCTCATCAAGTTCTACTTTCCTCCCATTTACTTCTTTCGAGAGAAACTCCTTCTCTAGAAAGGATCCATTCTTAGCAATGAATATCTTGCCTTCGGATCTATGATAGATGGTGTACCCAACAGTCTCCTTTGGGTATCCTATGAAGACGCACTTCTCCGATTTGGGTTCGAGCTTATCAGGTTGAAGCTTTTTCACATAAGCATCGCAGCCCCAAACTTTAAGAAATGACAACTTTGGTTTCTTGTCAAACCACAGTTCATAAGGGGTCATCTCAACGGATTTTGATGGTGCCCTATTTAACATGAATGCAGTCGTCTCTAAAGCATAACCCCAAACTGATAGCGGCAAATCAATAAGAGACATCATATACACCATATCTAATAAAGTGCGGTTACGAAGTTCAGACACACCATTACGTTGTGGTGTTCCCGGTGGCGTGAGTTGCAAAACTATTCCGCATTGTTTCGAATGAAGACCAAACTCGTAACTCAAATATTCACCTGCATGATCATATCGTAGAAACTTTATTTTCTTGTTACGATGATTTTCCACTTCACTCTGAAATTCTTTGAACTTTTCAAATGTTTCAGACTTATGTTTCATCAAGCAGATATACCCATATCTGCTCAAATCATCTGTGAAGGTTAGAAAATAACGATACCCACCGCGAGCCTCAATACTCATTAGACCGCATACATCGGTATGTATTATTTCCAACAAGTCTATTGCTAGCTCCATTCTTCCGGAGAACAGAGTCTTTGTCATCTTGCCCATGAGGCATGGTTCGCAAGCATCAAGTGATTCATAATCAAGTGATTCCAAAAGCCCATCAGCATGGAGTTTCTTCATGCGCTTTACACCAATATGACCTAAACTGCAGTGCCACAAATAAGTTGCACTATCATTATTAAACTTATATCTTTTGGTTTCAATACTATGAATATGTGTATAACTACTATCGAGATTCAAAAAAAATAGACCACTCATCAAGGGTGCATGACCATAAAAGATATTACTCTTATAAATATAACAACCATTATTCTCTGATTTAAATGAATAACCGTCTCGCATCAAACAAGATTCAGATATAATGTTCATGCTCAACGCTGGCGCCAAATAACAATTATTTAGGTCTAAAACTAATCCCGACAGTAGATGTAGAGGTAGCGTGTCGACAGCGATCACATCGACTTTGGAACCATTTCCCACGCGCATCGTCACCTTGTCCTTAGCCAATCTTTGTTTAATCTGTAGCCCCTGTTTCAAGTTGCAAATATGAGCAACAAAACTAGTATCAAATACCCAGGCGCTACTACGAGCATTAGTAAGGTACACATCAATAACAGGTATATCAAATATATCTTTCACTTTGCCATCCTTCTTATCCACCAAATACTTGGGGCAGTTCCGCTTCTAGTGACCAGTCCCTTTGTAGTAGAAGCACTCGGTCTCAGGCTTAGGTCTAGACTTGGGCTTCTTCGCTTGAGCAGCAACTTGCTTGCCGTTCTTCTTGAAGTTCCCCTTCTTCCCTTTACCCTTTTTCTTGAAACTAGTGGTCTTGTTAACCATCAACACTTGATGCTCCTTCTTGATTTCTACCTCTGCAGCCTTTAGCATTGCGAAGAGCTCGAGAATTGTCTTATTCATCCCTTGTATATTATAGTTCGTCATGAAGCTTTTGTAGCTTGGTGGCAGTGATTGAAGAACTCTGTCAATGACACTATCATCAGGAAGATTAACTCCTAGTTGAGTCAAGTGGTTGTGGTACCCAGACATTCTGAGTATATGTTCACTGACAGAACTATTCTCCCCCATTTTGCAGCTATAGAACTTATTGGAGACTTCATATCTCTCAATCCGGGCATTTGCTTGAAATATTAACTTCAACTCCTGGAACATCTCATATGCTCCATGACATTCAAAACATCATTGAAGTCCCGGTTCTAAACTATAAAGCATGGCACATTGAACTATCGAGTAGTCATCAGCTTTGCTCTACCAGACGTTCACAACGTCCGGTGTTGCTCATCAGCGAGCCTTGCACCTAGCGGTGCTCCCAGGACGTAATTCTTCTGTGCAACGATGAGCATAATCCTAAAGTTACGGACCCAGTCAGTGTAGTTGCTACCATCATCTTTCAACTTAGCTTTCTCTAGGAACGCATTAAAATTCAAATGAATGGTAGCACAGGCCATTGATCTACAACAACATAGACATGCACAATACTATCAGGTACTAAGTTCATGATAAATTCAAGTTCAATTAATCATGTTACTTAAGAACTCCCACTTAGATAGACATCCCTCTAGTCATCTAAATGATCACGTGATCCATATCAACTAAACCATGTCCGATCATCACGTGAGATGGAGTAGCTTTGAATGGTGAACATCACTATGTTTATCATATCTACTATATGATTCACGTTCGATCTTTCGATCTCAGTGTTCCGAGGCCATATCTGCATATGCTAGGCTCGTCAAGTTTAACCCGAGTATTCTGCGTGTGCAAAACTGGCTTGCACCCGCTGTATGTGAATGTAAAGCTTATCACACCCAATCATCACGTGGTGTCTCGGCATGATGAACTGTAGCAATGGTGCATACTCAGGGAGAACACTTATACCTGAAATTTAGTAAGGGGTCATCTTATAATGCTACTGCCGTACTAAGCAAAATAAGATGCATACAAGATAAACATCACATGCAATCAATATATGTGACATGATATGGCCACCATCATCTTGTGCTCATGATCTCCATCACTGAAGCATCGTCATGATCTCCATCGTCACTGGTGCGACACCTTGATCTCCATCGTAGCATCATTGTCGTCTCGCCAACTATTGCTTCTACGACTATCGCTACCGCTTAGTGAAAAAGTAAAACAATTACAAGGCGATAGTATTGCATACAATAAAACGACAACCATATGGCTCCTGCCAGTTGCCGATAACTCTGTTAGAAAACATGATCATCTGATACGACAAATTATATCATATCATGTCTTGACCATATCATATCACACTAAGCACTGCAAAAACAAGTTAGACGTCCTCTACTTTGTTGTTGCAAGTTTTACGTGGCTGCTACGGGCTTAGGAAGAACCGTTCTTACCTACGCCTCAAAATCACAACGATTTTTCATCAAGTGTGATGTTTTAACCTTCAACAAGGAGCGGGCGTAGTCAAACTCGATTCAACTAAAGTTGGAGAAACAGACATTCACTAGCCACCTGTGTGCGAAGCACGTCGGTAGAACCAGTCTCATGAACGCGGTCATGTAATGTTGGTCTGGGCCGCTTCATCCAACAATATCGCTGAATCAAAATAAGACGTTGCTGGTA
The DNA here is from genome assembly GCF_018294505.1 of Triticum aestivum. Classification (NCBI taxonomy): domain Eukaryota; kingdom Viridiplantae; phylum Streptophyta; class Magnoliopsida; order Poales; family Poaceae; genus Triticum; species Triticum aestivum. The sequence continues at coordinate 587,530,584 of NC_057804.1, read as the reverse complement.
AGCAGTATGACTATTATCGCCTGATAACCCACAAGTATAGGGGATCGCAATAGTTTTCGAGGGTAGAGTATTCAACCCAAATTTATTGATTCGACACAAGGGGAGCCAAAGAATATTCTCAAGTATTAGCAGTTGAGTTGTCAATTCAACCACACCTAGAAAACTTAATATCTGTAGCAAAGTATTTAGTAGAAAAGTAATATGGAAGTAATGGTAACAGTGGCAAAAGTAACAGTAGCAGTTTTGTAGTAATTGTAATAGTGGCAACGGTAAAGTAACTAAGCACAGATCAATATGTGAAGAACTCGTAGGCATTGGATCAGTGATGGATAATTATGTCAGATGCGATTCCTCATGCAATAGTTATAACATAGGGTGACACAGAACTAGCTCCAGTTCATCAATGCAATGTAGGCATGTATTCCGAATATAGTCATACGTGCTTATGGAAAAGAACTTGCATGACATCTTTTGTCCTACCCTCCCGTGGCAGCTGGGTCCTATTGGAGACTAAGGGATATTAAGGCCTCCTTTTAATAGAGTACCGGCCCGAAGCATTAGCACTTAGTGAATACATGAACTCCTCAAACTACGGTCATCACCGGGAGTGGTCCCGATTATTGTCACTTCGGGGTTGTCGGATCATAACACATAGTAGGTGACTATTGACTTGCAAGATAGGATCAAGAACTCACATATATTCATGAAAACATAATAGGTTCAGATCTGAAATCATGGCACTCGGGCCCTAGTGACAAGCATTAAGCATAGCAAAGTCATATCAACATCAATCTTAGAACATAATGGATAGTAGGGATCAAACCCTAACAAAACTAACTGATTACATGGTAAATCTCATCCAACCCATCACCATCCAGCAAGCCTATGATGGAATTACTCACGCACGGCGGTGAGCATCATAAAATTGGTGATGGAGGATGGTTGATGATGACGACAGTGACGGATTCCCCTCTCCGGAGCCCCGAATGGACTCCAGATCAGCCCTCCCAAGAGAGATTAGGGCTTGGTGGCGGCTCCGTATCGTAAAACGCGATGAATCCTTCTCTCTGATTTTTTTCTCCCCGAATGTGAATATATGGAGTTGGAGTTGAGGTCGGTGGAGCATCATGGGGCCCACGAGGCAGGGGCGTGCCCAGGGGGCAGGCGCGCCCCCTACCCTCGTGGACTGGGTGTGGCCCCCTGGTCTTGATTCTTTCGCTAGTATTTTTTATTAATTCCAAAAATATTCTCCGTGAAGTTTCAGGTCATTCCGAGAATTTTTATTTCTGCACAAAAATAACACCATGGCAATTCTGCTAAAAACAGCGTCAGTCCGGGTTAGTTCCATTCAAATCATGCAAGTTAGAGTCCAAAACAAGGGCAAAAGTGTTTGGAAAAGTAGATACAATGGATACGTATCATCGCCCACAATTCATTGTGTTCTACTCGTGCATATAACATCTACGCATAGACCTGGCTCTGATACCACTGTTGGGGAACATAGTATTTCAAAAAAAATCCTATGATCATGCAAGATCTATCTAGGAGAAGCATAGCAACGAGAGTGTGTCCATGTACCCTCGTAGACCAAAAGCGGAAGCGTTTTATCAACTGATCCTAGCACCGAACGTACGGCACCTCTATGTTCGGCACACGTTCAGCTTGATGACGTCCCTCGTACTCTTGATCCAGTTGAGGCCGAAGGAGAATTTCGTCAGCATGACGGCGTGGCGACGGTGATGATGAAGTTACTGGCGCAGGGCTTCGCCTAAGCACTACGACGATATGAACGAGGTGTGTATCTATGGAGGGGGCACCGCACACGGCTAAATGATCAACTTGTGTGTCTATGGGGTGCCCCTTGGCCATGTATATAAAGGAGGGGAGGGAAGAGGTGTCCAGCCCAAGGGGGGAGTGCCAGGTGTGGGGAATCCTACTAGGACTCCCCAGTCCAAGTAGGATTCCCCTCCTCTTTCATATTCCTAGTAGGAGAAGGAGGGAAGGAGGAGGGGGAGAGAAGGAAAGCCCCCCCAATCCCTAGTCCAATTCGGTTTGGGCTAGGGGGTGCGCGCCACTCCCTAGTCGGCCTCCTCTCTTCCACCACTAGGCCCATGAGGCCCAATAACTTCCCGGGGGAAGTTTCGGTAACCCCCGGTACTCCGAAACTTATCTGAAGCGACCCGAACCATTCCGGTATCCGAATGTAGCCTTCCAATATATGAATGTCTCGACCATTTTGAGACTCCTTATCATGTCTGTGATCTCATCTGGGACTCCGAATGAACTTTGGTCATCAAAACATATAAATCATAATACAAATTGTCATCAAACGTTAAGCGTGCGGACCTTACGGGTTCGAGAACTATGGAGACATGACCGAGACACATCTCTGGTCAATAACCAATAGCGGAACCTGGGTGCTCATATTGGCTCCTATATATTCTATGAAGATCTTTATCGGTCAAACCACATAACAACATACGTTGTTCCCTTTGTCATCGGTATGTTACTTGCCCGAGATTCGATCGTCGGTATCATCACACCTAGTTCAATATCGTTACCGGAAAGTCTCTTTACTTGTTCCGTAATGCATCATCCCGCAACTAACTCATTAGTCACATTGCTTGCAAGGCTTATAGTGATGAGCATTATCGAGAGGGCCTAGAGATACCTCTCCGATACACGGAGTGACAAATTCTAATCTCGATCTATGCCAACTCAACAAACACCATCAGAGACACCAATAGAGCATCTTTATAATCACCCAGTTACGTTGTGACGTTTGATAGCACACTAAGTGTTCCTCCGGTATTCGGGAGTTGCATAATCTCATAGTCATAGGAACATGTATAAGTCATGAACAAAGCAATAGCAATAAAACTAAATGATCATTATGCCAAGCTAACGGATGGGTCTTGTCCATCACATCATTCTCTAATGATGTGACCCCGTTCATCAAATGACAACACATGTCAATGGCTAGGAAACTTAACCATCTTTGATTAACGAGCTAGTCAAGTAGAGTCATACTAGGGACACTCTGTTTGTCTATGTATTCACACATGTACTAGGTTTCCGGTTAATTCAATTCTAGCATGAATAATAAACATTTATCATGATACAAGGAAATATAAATAAAAACTTTATTATTGCCTCTAGGGCATATTTCGTTCACTTTCATCGAGTGTTCCACTATGTCGTTAGCAGAAGGTTCGATGGCTCGTTCGATCATCAACAACGATGTTGTTTCCGGGGAAACCTTCCTTCCCGGTCAACTTTTTGTGTTCGGCAGCTTCGCTCTGCGTGCCAATTCAAGTAGTCACCTTGAACAGATCGACAGCTACGCCCCTGGTCATCAGATCAGATTCGGGAGCTAGAATTACATCGCCCATATCCGAGGAGACTTGATCTTCGAAGGGTTCACGGCCTCGACCACTGTTCCTCATCTCCAAGAAGGAAACCCATCAGATCTGTCATCAGGCACCGCTCAAAGACCAACTATCATCCCCGCTTTGGCCATAGATCTAGAGCAGGCCACCCCATCCGAAGATGGGAGTTTGAAACCCACCGGACTCTCTCCTATTACGGAGCTCCTTGCCGGAGACCCAGAGGCAACTATGTCTTCGGCAAGCCTGGAATCAAGCAGGGCTCTCCCTGTCACTGTAGAGCCGAATCTGCCTCTGGATGCTAACTCTGAACTCTCAAGGTCTGCGCCTTTTGAGCATGGCCAGGTGTCATGTACCAGGCCCAGCTCCGTAGGACCTTAGTTCCATGTGGCCCTGGACCTAATGCAATCTCTCGCCATTACGGAAGTATCACCTTTGAACTATGCCCAGCCCAGATTAGGGGCTGAGAGCGGCGAATTTTACGTCCCACCCACCCTCCACTTGATAGCCCCTGACGAAGACTTAACCGACATGCTAGATTACGCCTCCGAAGACATCGGTGGTATGGACGATGATTCCGGAGACGAATCAGGCCAAGACCCGCTATTTACCGGGCGTTGGACAACCACCTCCACATATGACGTGTATATGGTGGATACACCTAAAGAGGATGACGACAACGGCAGGAAAGATCCGAGCAAGGACAAGCCCACCGAGGCGCCACCGAAACATCGACGTCAGTGGCTCCGCTCAAAATCGCGTCGCGGAAAGGAAAGCAATACCAGCACCGGAGACAACAATACTCTGGACGATGCCGAAGATCCTGAAGACCCCGCCAAGCCTGCATCCGAGCAGGATGAATGGGAGGAGGGACAAGTTAGCCTTGACGAGCCAGTCGAGGAATGAGGATTCGGAGAATAGTAACTATCTGCCGATCTCCGAGGAGGATGTCAGCCTCGGCAACAAAGACTTCATCGTGCCAGAGGAACCCCTCGAGCAAGAGCGCTTTAAGCGACAGCTCATCGCAACTGCTAGGAGCCTCAAAAAGAAACAACAACAGCTTCAAGCCGAATAGGATACGCTCAATGGCAGATGGACTAAAGTCCTGGCGGCCAAACAATATAGCCTCAAACGCCCAACAAAGAGCTACCCGAAGCGCAGGCTACTACCACAATTTGACGACGAGGCCCTTGAGCCAATACCGCCAAGGTATAATCCTGTTGACTAACCCGACTGACCACCACGTGGACGGGACAGAGCGGCTACTTATGCCGCACACCAGCCTGTACCACCCCGCCGTCGAGGCAAGGAGGTAACGGGTCCAGGCTACACCTACGACTTACGCCAAGACCTGGACAATAGAGTCGGTCAGGCCATATCAATCAATGGATCAAGGGGGCGTGCTCCAATGCGAGATGACGGCCATCAAGCCCGGCACGATAAGAATAATATTATCCGGGTTGAGAATAGAACACGGATGTCGTCCGAACTCCGTCGTGATGTCACCCGATACAGAGGCGCCGCAAACCCCTTATGCTTCACCGATGAGGTAATGCAGCACCAGTTCCCAGAAGGGTTTTAACCCGTGAACATTGAATCATACGACGGAATGACAGATCCCGCGGTATGGATTGAAGACCTCCTTCTTCATATTCACATGGCTCGCGGTGATCATCTCCACGCCATTAAATACCTCCCCCTAAAGCTAAAAGGACCAGCACGGCACTGGTTAAATAGCCTCCCAAAGAACTCTATTGGCAGCTGGGAGGATTTGGAGGATGCATTTCGTGACAACTTCCAAGCTACCTATGTCCGGCCTCCGGATGCCGATGACCGTAGTCATATAGTCCAGCAACCCGGAGAGTCAGCCTGCAAATTCTGGACTAGGTTCTTAATTAAAAAGAACCAAATTGTCGACTGTCCGGACACTAAAGCCCTTGCAGCCTATAAACATAGCGTCCGTGACAAGTGGCTCGCCCGACACCTCGGTCAGGAAAAGCCAAAGTCTATGGCAGCTCTTACCGCACTCATGACCCGCTTTTGTGTTGGAGAAGATAGCTGGTTGGCTCGTAGAAGCAATAGTACAAGCGACCCTAGCACCTCCGAAGCTAGAGATGGCAACGGTAGGCCACGACGCAACAAACACAAGCGTCGAAACAACAATGAAGAAACTGAAGACACATCGGTTAACGCCGGATTCAGTGGCCCTAAATCCGGTCAGCGGAAGAAGCCGTTCAAAGGAAATAAAGATGGTCCATCTAATTTGGACAAAATACTCGATCGACCTTCCCAGATTCATGGCACCCCTCACAAGCCTGCCAATCATTCCAACAGAAACTGTTGGGTCTTCAAACAGACCGGTAAGTTAAATACCGAACATAAGGGGAAAGGGCCGCCAAGCGAGGATGATGATGAGCCCTGCCCAACAAACACAGGGGGACAGAAGAAATTTCCCCCTTAGGTGAAAACAATGAACATGATATACGTCACTCATATCCCCAAGGCAAGCGAGCGCTAAGGGTCATCTATGCCATAGAGCATGTCACCCCTAAATTCAACCCGTGGTCGGCTTGTCCGATCACCTTCGATCGCAGGGACCACCCGACCAGTATCTGCCATGGAGGTTGGCAGCTCTGGTCCTTGATCCAATCATCGATGGATTCCATCTCACTCAAGTCCTTATGGATGGGGGCAGCAGTCTTAACTTGATTTATCATGGCACTGTTTGCAAAATGGGTATTGACCCATCAAGAATCAAGCCTAGTAACATAACCTTCAAAGGAGTGATACCCGATGTTAAAGCCCGCTGCACGGGTTCATTAACATTGGAAGTAGTCTTCGGTTCACCAGACAACTTCCGAAGCGAAGACCTGATCTTCGACATCGTCCCCTTTCGCAGTGGTTATCACACACCGCTCGGACGCACCGCCTTTGCCCGCTTCAATGCAGTCCTGCATTATGCTTACTTAAAGCTTAAAATACCTGGACCCCGCGGTGTTATCACAGTCAATGGAAACATGGAGCGCTCCCTCCATACTGAGGAGCATACCGCGGCCCTTGCAGCCGAGGTACAGAGCGTCCTTATCAAGCCAAACACTTTATCGACCATCAAGCCTCCGGACACTGTCAAACGAGTCCGGCTACCCTGCAGAACGACAGCTTGGTCAATCCAGAGCTGGACTAGCAGTTCCACCTCCGCCAATCGCCACATCTAACCGCGGCATATGTACCACGTGTGCATAACTACGCACTTCAAATACCTTGGGCAACGACGGAGGCATATTGCAGATGAGGTTCATAGTGCGGCCTGACCCTCTTCGGACCTTAAACCTTTTTCCTTCCCATTTTTTTCTTCTCCCATATTATAGGTTCGTTAAAATCTAATAACTTCATGGTCGTACAAGGGCCCTTTCCCAAGCCCCTTTCATACAAACTATCGACGATTGCTCCTCTAAAAGGATCTTGCACCAAGACAAAAGTGGCGCAGACGTGAGGCAGGATGTCCATGGGATCTTCAAGACTACCTTTTCTTTCGACCCTGTATATAGCTTCCCCTTATTAACAAATTCTCGGCATGTAAAATAGCCTTGATGTTTATGGCATTATCTGTAATAGCACATTTTGACATATCAATCAGATTATAATGGGAACAATCTTTTACCAACCCTTGTTCGGTATTGGTTTATTTCATAATCTGTATTCCCTCTTTGCGTCAGATTGCTATATAGACTTTGAAAGTGTGCTATATCGACTAGAGGGGGGTGAATAGGCGATTTTTATGAATTCTTCAGTGAGGAATTTGCTGGTGAGGAAATTCCTAAATGAAGAACTACTTGCAGCGGAATAAGTACTCAGAAAGGAACATAACAGAACACAAGCATAGTCATCATGATGAAATGAAGACAAGCACATAGTACAGAAAGCGTAAACACAAGATAACACAAGAAAGAAGACGAACAGACTGAAGAAATAGAACTGAGGAAATTGAGAAAGTCTTCAGTCAATGTCTTCAAATAGATATGAACAAACACACAACCAACATACATGAGGAAATGAAAGAGTTGAGGAGATAGAACCAGTTAGCTTGGTGAAGATAATGATTTGGTAGACCAGTTCCAACTGTTGTCTCAGTTGTACATCTGGTGGGAGCGGCTGAGTATTTAAACTCGAGGACACCTAGTCCCGGACGCATAGTCCTCACCGTATTCTCCTTGAGCTAAGGTCACACAGACCTCGCCCAATCACTCGTGGTAAGTCTTTAGGTGACTTCCGAACCTTCACAAACTCGGTCACTCGGTGATCCACAATTCCTCTTGGATGCTCTAGACCTTGACGCCTAACCGTCTGGAAGAAGCACAATCTTCAAAGGAAACAAGCGTCGGATCCACACAGGATCAATCTCTTCAGTGATTCTCAATCACTTGGGGTTTTGTAGGTTTGGGTTTTGGATTTCCTCACTTGATGATTTTCGCTCAAAGTCCTCAGAGGATGGGTTGCTCTCAAATGACAAGTGTCGGTTTCTCTCGGAGCAGCCAACCAACTAGTGGTTGTAGGGGGCGGCTATTTATAGCCTAGGGAGCAGCCCGACATGATAAGACATAAATGTCCTTGTCTGATATGACCATTAGGTGGGTAGATATTTTGGGACAGCTGGCGCGTAGCACAGCAACGGTCGAAATATTGGGGTTCGAATTCCTCGGGGCTATCATGTTACTCACTTGGTAGGCAATCTACACTGGCGAATTCCTAACTCTTCAGTCAAAACAAATTCCTCAGAGACCAGAAGAACTTCGTCTCTGTCACTGAAGAATATGACTGAACTGTGCGAGATTTCCAATGGCTTCACTCGAAAGGAGTGGTAGGTGTAGGATTTTGAGTTGAGCATCACATGGAAATTTTTCCTTAGTATTTCCTCGACCCCCTTTAACAGTATGGTGTTTCCTATGACTCAAGAAAGAGAAAATGAAACAGTAAAAACAAAAGTCTTCACGCTTCATGTTCCTCGAATGATTACCAAGTCTTCAAGGTCACACCAATTTCTTCACTTTCAAAGTCTTCAGAAAGTCTTCAAAAGTCTTCAGTCGAAGAACTTCATTTTTAGGGGTCAACTTTATCTGTAAATATCAAACTCCTCATAGAATTATAGACCTGTGTACACTCACAAACCTATTAGTCTCTTAACATATAAGTCTTCAATACACCAAAATCACTAAGGGGACTAGATGCACTTACAATCTCCCCCTTTTTGGTGATTGATGACAATATAGGTTAAGTTTTCAACAGGGATAAACATGTGAAGTTTAAATACTAATATTGAGGAATTTGATTGCAAGATATAGAAGAACTCCCCTTGAGGATGTGCATAGTGAGGAATTTGCTTTTGAAGCAATGCACACTTGAGGAGTATAATCATGGAGATATCCCCCTATATCTTGTAATTCATACATGCATTTGACATATAATATGAGGAATTTGAAATGCATGATGAAATATGGTGACTGATGTAATTCAGCATGCATGCATTAACATTAATGAGGAATAAGCATGCAGAAGAACACAGCAAAAGTATCAAGCCACCATAGATTTTAAGATTACAACTCGATCCAGCAAAGTCATCAGAAGAACGAGAGTTGTAACTTAGCAAAAAACGCCCATATATAGACCCGCTTGAAGACTAACTCAAATTTCTCCCCCTTTGTCATCGAATGACCAAAAGGGTTGAAACTGAGGACTAACGCCCCTGAAGAATATCATGATGATGGAGGAGCGCCAGCGTTGTCAGGGTCTTGAGTCGTTGTAGGGCCTGCTGCAGTGTCATCCAAGTCTTCATGCTCGTCCGTGGCACGTGATGAAGAATATGAGCTGGCCACCAAGGAAGGAACCTTGACCTTCTTGAATTTCTTCGATGGAGGTGCAGACTAGTCAAAGTCTTACTTGAAGCCCATTTGCTTCAGATCTTCTTCACCATATAGATGTGACAAAATAGCCCAGGTGCGGTCAAACACTTCATGGAGGTAGTAGTGGTTTTTCTTCACTGCATTATGTGTAGAAGTCATGTTGTGAATAATAGAGCCAAACTGACGCTTAACCCATTTGTGATTTCGATCAACCTTCTGGTGAAGACTTATAAGCAGTTCACGGCCAGTCATCACACGAGGAGCAGTAGCTTGAGGACGTGACTTTGGAGCATTGGCAGCAGAATCATGTGTGGCAGAGTCATCATTGGTGGAGTAGGATGCAGCTTTGCGGAACTGACCATCCAATGGACGAGTGCCTTCATCGATCACAGCTGGTGACTTGCCCTTCTCATCAGATGAGGAACTTGTCCGCTTGAGGACTTCAATTGGGGGCAAGTAGCTAAGGTGATTGTGAAAATCAGCCTTGTAGTTGAGTGAAGACCCCTGTTCAAGAATTCGTCCGATTAACCAGTCAACTTACCGATTAACCCCTACTCCTAGGGTCATCGAGTAGCCGATAAACCAATAAATCGTCCGATTAATTGATTAAATGGCCGATTAACTTGCCGATTAGCCTATTAATCCCCTACTCGCTAGCCAACCGAGCAGTTACCAGTTAACGATTTCCTCAACAATGGTGAAGACCTTGTTCTGAGGAATCTCATGATCCACGGCGCGTAAGGCTTCAGCTCAAATGGAGAAAGTGCAACATTTGCGAGAGTCCTCATGAAGAAATCATGGTAATTGATAGGAATACCATGCATGATGTTGAAGGGCATATTCTTCATCATCCCCACAATTTCTTCATCAGATGAATCATGACCTTTGATTAGACAGGTAGTCTTCGTCAGAATCCGATATATAGTCCTTGTCACATACAGCAAATCCTTCACGAGGAATTTGGTCCTTTGGGCTTGTCCAGGCTTCAGCGGCTTCATGAGCGCTTGCATATAGTGATCAGTAAGTTCAGGTTCATCATACACACAGCGAGCGCCTTCTGGTGGAGGACTGATTGGCAAGGCACGAAGCAATTCAGAGGTTGGTGCCTTGTAGTGAGTGTTTTCAGTCATCCAGTCCAACACCCATGAGCTGACGTCAGCAACATTGCCTGTGATATGCAAAGTTGCGTAGAACTGAAGAATAAGTTCTTCATTCCAATCAACGATGTCAGTGCAAAAATTCAGCAAGCCTGCATCGTGAAGTATACTGAGAACCGGCGTGAAGAAAGGCATAGATTCGATGTCCACGTGAGGAATATGCTCATGATCGAAGACTTTGTCCTTGTCAAAGAGGACTGAGGAATAGAAGTTTGCCTGGCTTGCAGTCCAGAAACGCTTCCTTCTAAGACGAGCATTGTCATATGGGTTGAATTCAGTGAAGAACACGTGCTCGCCCAAGAAATCATCAGCCTTGAATTTTGGCTTCTTGGAGAAGGGATTCTTTGGCTTGGGCTGAGGAGTGTCTATGATTTGCAATATCACCTCAGGAATCGCAATCTCAGGTTCCTCATGCTGAGGAATTTCAGTTTCTTCTGCATCTGCAGCCTGAGTCATCACTTCTTCATTCACAGTTTCTTCAGCACTAGTGGCTGCAATGTCTTCATGAACAGGCGGGGTTGCACGTGGTTCATCAGATCCCACTTGTACTTCAGTAGTGGCTGGGGACTGAGGAACAGCTTGGAGAGGATTGAACATTGGTGAGTTTGGATGTTGACTGTCCCAAAATTCATCATTGAGCGCAAGAGTGGTACATCCAATGTCCACATCCTCATCTGCAATTTCTTCAACACCTGCCTCTTCAGCAGTGAACTGAGGCATAGGTGAGGAAATGACTGGGATTGAAGGGATCTCATCCACTTCAATTTCTTCGTCCAACTGCTCTGTTGAAGCAGCAGATGGAGTTTCTTCATTAGATTCCTCGGGAATCTCATATTCTTCACCAAAAGGAACAAGGTCCTTTGATGGCATTGATGAGACGGGAATGACATCAATTGGATTGTCAATTGAACTGATCAGAGTCTTCATCTTCTTTGGAGCTGATGAATTTGATGAAGTTGATGCCTTCCTTTTCTTCATCGCTGCATGTTCTGCAGCCTTGGTCTTCTTCACATCAAGAGCAGATGGAAGGATAGGAGTTGGTGTAGGCGCAGGAGGTGCAATTTCTTTAGGCGTAACTGTTGTAGTTGCCCTGACTTGTTCACTTTCTTCAGGTGCATCACTAGTGGATGCCCTGGCAATATCATCAGCAGCTGGAATGGAGTCATCAGCCCTGGTACTCTCATTTTCTTCAGCAGCCATACTGACATCAGCGGTGCTAGCATGTTCTTCACTGGGCTGAGCATATTCTTCAGCCTAAGGAATTTCAACATGCACCGGCGCAGTGGCAGTTGAAGAGAAAGTCTTTGTCAAATTGATGAATCGAACCTTTGCTCCCTTCCAATCAGCATGGTACCGATTGAAATCAACACTCAGTTGCTTGATTTCAGCTTGTACAGCAATGAGTTCTTCGGGGGTAAGAGTGAGGACATTGTCCTTGAGGTAGCGCTATTTCTTGTATTGTGCTTTCTTCAGCCTTCGTCCTTCTTCATATATCCACTTTTCTTCCTCAATGAAGTGAGTGAGAACATGCCTTTGACCAGGAGTGAGGTTCATCTCCGGCAAAGGTGTAGCAGGGTCCTTGTGCCATAAGTCAATGAAATCGAGGATCAGCTTGGGATCCAGAAGTAGTGGCACATTGCTGCCTTTGGCTCTAGCGGCCCTGGCTTGCCTGTCTCTGATGATTTCAGCAAGTTCATCATCATCCGCCTCATCATCATCAGAGGGCACTTCGAAGGCGACTTGCTTCTTGTGAGGACTTGGTCGAATACCTTGTCCAGTAGTGGCCTTTTTCTTCAGCAATGAGGGACCAGCTGAGGAAGGTCTAGCAGCTGAGGAGCTTGCAGATGTCCTGAGGCAATAGATAGGCCTTGCGTCCTTTGGCACGTGGCAAGATGCACAGGTGCCAAAGATTTTGTTGGAGCAGCCGAAGACTTTGTCGGAGGAGGAGGAGCAGACTGAGGAATTTGCCGTGAGGGCTTTGAAGATGCTGGCCGTGAGGGCATTGTTGAGGAACTTGGCTGTGAGGGCATTGAAGGAGAAGCACTGGACTTGTGGGCAGGCTTCTTTGGCATAGCCTTCTTGGGCTTACTACCAGATGCCTCAGCAGCGTTAGCAGCAGCAGCAGAATCTTCATTGAATTTCCTCACTGCTTCTTTTGCTTGCTTGGTTAGTTTGTCCTGGCGCCTAGCCCATTTAGTAGCATAGTCCTCACCGCGCTTGAGGCTGGTGGGATCTGCCAGTTGGCCAGGTCTTAATGGCGGTCTTGAGCATGGAGGGTTGAGCACGAATTTCTTCATGTACTTGGGAGTAACATACTTGTACTCCCTCCATTCTCGTGCCCATCTCCTCTCAATATGTTGGATGCGCACTTTGCGCTGGTTCTTGTCCTCCTTGCCAAACATTGCCTCACCAGGTGTGCAGTATCCAGCGTAAATATCCTCAGCGATTTCAAACGCTGTGTTGACCTCAGGCCTTTTTCCTCCCTTTTGTGGCTTCTTGTCAGCCATTTTCTTTAGCTGAGGAATATGAACAACTAAAGTTTCTGAAGAGGCGTGCAACTTTTCTTCGAGGAATGCTGCAAATGAGTTAAGTTGATGAGAACCTAGTGATTCAGCAGCAGACATTTTGTACCTGTGAACAGAGTATAGTTGCCAGGAATTTGGAGAGGTCATATGCGTTCTTAGAAGATTTTCAAAAAGAGTAGGTTTGAGGAATTTGATCGATGAGTCTCGAAGAATTTCTCTAAGCGTTCTTTATCTTAGGTTCCAGAGTTGTACAGATTGGAAAATCCACACAATTGAGGAATCTTGAAGAAAAACATTGCTTAGAGAAACGAATCAAGAACATATAACATGTGAGGTGTTTTAGTGTGTGAAGATTTGAAGAATAAACACCTTTGAAGATTTTTAGGAAAACACATGAATCAAAGCAGGCAATAAAAGTAACTTTTAATTACCCAAAGTGAAGAACACGACGAACTGGGAAGTGTTGAGATGAAGTTCGTCCGTTCAGATCTTCCACGCCCTAACTCGGCAGAGGAAAACGACTACGGCAGTGGCGGAGTGAAGAAATCCGCAACCGGCGCGAGTACGACGGTGACGAGGTCGAGGCAGTGAAGCTCTTCCTCACCGGCGGCGATGAAGTAGCGGCGGTGCTAGGGTTTGGGAAGCTCGAGCGGGAGAGAGAGGTCGAGCGGAGTAAAAGTGAAGTGAGGAGAAGGCGGGGGTATTTATAGCGGTAGTGAAAAACTGTGCGCCCGAGGATTTCGGACGAACGTGCCCCTGGCTTTTCCCATTCAAATTACATGTGTCACCCACGTACTGTGAGGTGGCGATTGTGTAGGATCGTGGGTGAATAGATAAGTATTTGTCGTGAGAAGCCGAACGGTTTGAGCGGCAAAGCCGAAAATTTAGATAAGATAAGTTTTAAGTTACCGTTCGCAATTTCTTCAGCTGTCAAGGACACAGTGAAGATTTTGAACGAGTTTCAAATCAGAACGCATATGAAGAATTTGTGAAAAGATTAGATTGAGTTTAGCATAGAGGGGAAGGGTCCAATCACATTCACTTAGCGGAAAAAGTCAACTTGAAGAATTAGCAATAAGTGAATGCTGTAGAGGACATAAACTAAAACGACGGAAATAGTGAAGATATTGCAAGTTGAAGAATTTGAAAAACTAAGGAATTTCAAAACTGAGGAAAAACTCAAATTGAAGATTTTCAACTTTTTGTGGTGGCGTAACCCACCATATAAGAAAGTTGGCTTCAGACACCACGTACAATTGTAGTAGGGCTCTGAGAGTCAATTTCTTCATTAATTTCTTCACACTTAAAGGGTTAGTCTTCATTGATTGAAGAAAAACGTTACTTCGTGTGTTGCGCATCTAAGTCATCAAGTCGGCATAAGTGTTAGGATGAGTGTCCATTTCAGAGAACATTCGAAGATTCTAGGATATTTAGCTCACACCGCAACTTGCTAAATCTCTTCTCATCCAAGGGCTTAGTGAAAATATCGGCCAGCTGATCTTCAGTTCTTGCATGGCAGATGGATATATCGCCCTTCAACACATGATCACAAAGAAAATGATGACAAATCTGGATGTGCTTTGTCTTTGAGTGCTGAACTGGGTTGCGAGAAATCTTGATAGCGCTCTCATTGTCACAGTAGAGAGGCACATTCTTCACGTTGATGCCATAGTCCTTGAGAGTTTGCTTCATCCATAGTAGTTGAGCACAGCACGATCCAGCAGCAATGTACTCAGCTTCTGCAGTGGAGAGAGATACACAATTTTGTTTCTTTGAGGACCAACAGACCAAAGATCGTCCGAGGAAATGACATGTGCCTGATGTTGACTTGCAGTCCATGCGATCGCCAGCATAGTCAGAGTCTGAATATCCAACGAGATCAAATGAAGAGCCCTTGGGATACCATAATCCAAGTGTTGGTGTGTGAGCTAGATATCGAAGAATATGCTTCACAGCCTTATGGTGTGATTCCTTTGGTGTAGCTTGAAATCAGGCACACATGCAAACACTAAGCATAATATCCGGCGTAGATGCACATAGATACAATAAAGAGCCAATCATGGAGCAGTATACCTTTTGATCGAAGTCTTTACCATTTTCATCAGTGCATAGATGGCCATTTGTGGGCATTAGAATTTTGACCCCTTTGCAATCTTGCATACCGAATTTCCTCAATACGTCCTTGAGGTATTTCTCCCGAGATATGAACATCCCATTGCGCTGTTGATGAATTTGAAGACCTAAAAAGAATTTCAACTCTCCCATCATAGACATTTGATATTCTTTACTCATCATATAGGCAAATTCATCACTATAATGTTGATCAGTACAGCCAAAGATAATATCATCAACATATATTTGGCACACAAACAATTCATCATCATATGACTTAGTGAAAAGAGTAGGGTCGAGTGAACCGGGTTTGAAGCCTTTCTTCATGAGGAATTCCTTCAAAGTATCATACCACGCCCGAGGGGCTTGCTTGAGGCCATACAGGGCCTTGTTGAGTCTGAAGACTTTGTCGGGATTCTTTGGATCTTCAAAACCTGGGGGTTGAGCAACATATACTTCTTCCTCAAGCGTACCATTGAGGAATGCACTTTTCACATCCATTTGATATAAGGTGATATTATGATGGTTAGCATAAGCAAGTAATATGCGAATAGCCTCAAGTCTAGTAACAGTTGCAAAAGTTTCATCGAAATCAATTCCTTCAACATGTGTGTAGCATTGAGCTACAAGTTGTGCCTTATTTCTCACCACAAGGCCATTTTCATCTTGTTTGTTGTGGTAAATCCACTTTGTGCCAATGATGTTATGCTTGCGGGGATCTGGACGTTTGACCAGTTCCCAGACGTTGTTGAGCTTGAACTGATGTAATTCTTCTTGCATAGCCTGAATCCACTCAGGCTCCAGAAATGCTTCATCTACCTTAGTGGGCTCTAAGATAGAGACAAAAGCAAAGTGCCCACAAAAGTTAGATAAATGTGAAGATTTTGAGCGAGTGAGAGGACCTGGTGCTTCAATGTCATCAATGATCTTCTCAATTTGCACTTCGTTAGCAATGCGAGGATGAGTGGGTTGTCTTCGAGGAATTTGATCAGTATTTCCTTCAGGAGCATTTTCTTCAGCACCATTTTCTTCAGGTGCGCTAGCTCGGTGATCATCATGATCAGGAATGAATTCTTCAGCAGATTCTTCGGTAGGAATGACATCCTCAGTAGCCTTGAACTTGATAGAATCTTCAGGTGTTGGTTCATCTATCACAGAAGGTATGTGCTCTCTTTGCGAGCCATTAGTTTCATCGAACCGCACGTCTACAGTTTCAAAAACTTTGTGAAGCACGCTGTTGAAGACTCTGTAGGTGTGTGAGTCCTTTCCATAACCAAGCATAAAACCTTCATGTGCTTTCAGTGAGAATTTAGAAGTGTGATGAGGATCTCTAATCCAACATTTTGCACCGAAGACTTTGAAATAACTCACATTAGGCTTTTTTGTCATTGAGGAGTTCATAAGCAGTTTTCTTGAAGAATTTGTGAAGATATATCCTGTTGATGACATGGCACGCGGTATCAATTGCCTCAGTCCAGAAGCGACGAGGCGTCTTGTATTCATCAAGCATAGTGCGAGCCATTTCTGCGAGGGTTCTGTTCTTGCGCTCCACGACGCCATTCTGCTGAGGAGTATAAGGAGCAGATAACTCATGAGTAATACCAAGTTCATCAAGATAGCCATCCAGACCGGAATTCTTGAACTCGGTCCCATTGTCAGTTCTGATGTGCTTGATCTTCACACCAAAGTTGGTTGAAGCCCTCGAGGAAAATCGTTTGAAGACTTCCTGCACTTCATGTTTGTAAGTGACAATGTGCACCCATGTGTAACGTGAATAATCATCAACAATAACAAATCCATGTGAAGCAATTCAAATGGACAAGTGGTAGTCATGACAGTCTTCGCTGGATGCTTGGCCTTTGTCATCTTTCCAGCTTCACAAGCTCCGCATAAGTGATCCTTGAGGAATTTGACATTCTCAATGCCAATGACATGCTTCTTCTTCGCAAGCGTGTGCAGATTCCTCATGCCAGCATGACCAAGTCGTCGATGCCATAGCCAGCCTTCTAAAGCTTTTTCAAGTAAGCACACGGCTGGTTGTGGTCCTGTAGAGAAATCAACAATATACAAATATCCTCTCCTAAAGACTTCGAAGACTTTGGAATGGTCAGCTTCCATGATCACAACACAACGTTATCTTCCAAAGACAACAACCATATCAAGATCACAAAGCATTGAGACAGACATGAGGTTGTATCCTAAGGACTCGACAAGCATGACTTTGTCCATGTGTCGATCCTTTGAGATCGCAACCTTACCTAGACCCAATACCTGACTTTTGCCTTTGTCAGCGAAGATGATATGCTTCAGATGGGAAGGTGATAAAGGAGCATCCATCAATAGATTCTTGTCACCCGTCATGTGATTTGTACATCCACTATCGAGGACCCACTCGTTTGCTTTGGGCTGATCATCCTGCAGATGAATTAGTGCAACTTACGAACTCATATACTTCATCAGTGAAGAATATGACATCAATATCATCAATTCAATTTCATCAAGCAACAGCATATATAAATCAGTATGAGGACGTGAGAAATGAGAATTCATTTCTTCATGATTAGCCTGCATCCTTTCAGGCACACTCAGGTCTCCAGCAAATTCTTCAGTCGTTTTGAGCATGACTGGAGACCTAACCCTGCATAAGAGATTAGTTCTTTTTCTTCACCACCCACATCTCAAGGGGTGGCAAATAATTCATCACTCTATGAGCACCATATGAGAAAGGTGGCATAGAAGCTAGTCCGCTTCTTTTCACATAAGAGGGGTTAGGGTAAGCATATGAGTAAGCAGAGAAATTCTTCGAGGACTTATGAACATAATAATTTGAAGAATAATGCTCATATTCATAGCCCTTAGCTCTACCCTGCGAAACAGAAGGATTAGCACGATGATGATCATATGAGGAATTTGATCCTTTTGAGGAATTTGATCCATATGAAGAATTAGGTCCATATGAAGAATTTGATCTGGGGTTCCTATTCTTCACAGGTGGTGTCATGAGGACATTCACCTGAAGACTTTCAAGATAACTTTTGGGAACCCAGATTTTCTTCATAGGGGAACCGTTCCTGCAGTTAGTGCCAACATATCTAGCAAATACTTCACCATTCTGATTTTTGAACAGTTTATAGTTGGAGTCGAATGACTCATCAGAAGAATGAGGAGATTCACATGTAAAGCCAGATAGATTGGATGGATCAACTGGAGGTCCTTTTGCAGCAACCCATGAGGTTTTGGGGTACTGCTCAGGTTTCCAATATGTTCCATCAGCATTGAGTTTCCTATCAAAGGCAATACCCTCTTTCCTAGGGTTTCTGTTGAGGATCTGCTTTTTGAGCACATCACAAAGAATCTGATGCCCTTTGAGGCTTTTGTACATGCCTGTTGTGTACAATTCCTTCAGCCCTGCACCATTAGTAGTACTAGTAATGTCCTCAGATGAGGAATTAGTGATAGCAGAGACAGGTGAAGAATTTGTAACATTTGAAGCATTTGAATATTCAGGTGAAGAATTAGCAGATTCACGTTCAATGCACTTAAGACATAGAGGAACAAATTCTTCCTGAGTAGCGCTGATATGTTGAGCAAGTAATGAATCGCGATCCTTCTGAAGATCTTCATAACTCACTCATAGCTTCTCAAGATCTTGCTTTCTTTGAAGAAATTCATAAGAAAGCTTCTCGTGATCAAATAAGAGAGTGTTATGATGACTTTGAAGGTTGTCAAACTTAGACTGAAGTCTTTGAAGATTTTCAGTTAAGTCTTTAGTGTTGTCCATTTCATCACCCAACATATCATCACTTTTGTCTAGCATGTTTTGAAGCTTTTCAATAGCCTTTTGTTGTTTCATAGCAATCTTAGCAAGCTTAGAGTAACTGGGCTTAAGATTTTCATCAGATTCATCCTCACTTGATTCAGAGGAGGGGTATTTGGTTACCTAGGCACCCTTTGCCATGAAGCAATAGGTGGGAGCGTAGTCATCATTGCCTTCATCAGCGTTGTTGGTGTTGCCATTTTCTTCAGAGTTGAAGATAGACTTGCTGACAAATGCGGTAGCAAGAGCTAGACTTGCCACACCTGACTCAGACTCCTCGTATGCCTCCTCTTCCTCATGATCCTCAGATTCAGCCTCAGAATCCATTTCCTTGCCAATGAATGTCCGAGCCTTCTTGGAGCTACTCTTCTTGTGAGATGAAGACTTTGAGGATTTTGATGATGAAGACTTTGAAGATTTCTTCTTCTTCTTGGCATCATCAGAACTGTAATCCTTGTATTTCTTCTTCTTTAATCCCTTGTCCCACTGAGGACAATCTTGAATGTAGTGACCGAGCTTCTTGCATTTGTGGCACAGCTTTTTCTTGTAGTCACTGGATGAGGAATCGTTGCTCCTTGAGGATTTTCCAAAGCGACCACGTCTTGAGAACTTCTGAAATTTCTTCACGAGCAGTGCTAGTTCCTGGCTCAGTTCTTCAGGATCACCAAGGCTACTGGTAGAGTCTTCTTCCTCAGACTCAGAGACTACCTTGGCCTTCAAAGCACGTGGTTTGCCATAGTTCGAACCATAAAGATCTCTCTTCTCAGCAAGCTGGAACTCATGAGTATTTAGCCTCTCGAGGATATCGGCGGGATCAAGCGACTTGTAGTCAGCACGCTCTTGAATCATCGGTGCCAGAGTGTCAAATGAAGAATCGAGTGATCTCGGCAATTTCTTCACCACCTCATGATCGGTGATATCAGTGGCGCCAAGTGCTTGAAGCTCATTTGAGATATCAGTGAGGCGATCGAAGGTTTGCTGAACATTTTCATTGTCGAATCTTTTGAAGCGGTTGAAGAGATTGCGAAGGACATCAACATGAGAGTCATGTTGAGTTGAGACTCCTCCGTTTACTTTGGAGAGCCTATCCCAGATAAGCTTATCAGTTTCCAAAGCACTCACTCTACCATACTGCCCTTTACTCAGATGGCCACATATGATATTCTTCGCTTGAGAATCGAGTTGCTTGAATCTCTTCACATCAGCAGCATTCAGGGAAGGTGTGACTGAGCGAACACCATTTTCCACAACATACAAGAGATCGTTGTCAATTGCCTCAAGATGCATTCGCATCTTATTCTTCCAGTAGGGGTAGTCCGTGCCATCGAAGGTAGGACACCCAGTAGAGACCTTGATCATACCTGTGGTCGACATAACTAGAACTCCAGGTGGTTAAACCAAAATCACATAGAACAAGGGAGTACCTTGCTCTGATACCAATTGAAAGTGCGTTATATCGACTAGAGGGGGGTGAATAGGCGATTTTTATGAATTCTTCAGTGAGGAAATTCCTAAATGAAGAACTACTTGCAGCGGAATAAGTACTCAGAAAGGAACATAACAGAACACAAGCATAGTCATCATGATGAAATGAAGACAAGCACAGGTGCAGAAAACGTAAACACAGGATAACACAAGAAAGAAGACGAACATACTAAAGAAATAGAACTGAGGAAATTGAGAAAGTCTTCAGTCAATGTCTTCAAATAGATATGAACAAACACACAACAACATACATAAGGAAATGAAAGAGTTGAGGAGATAGAACCAGTTAGCTTGGTGAAGACAATGATTTGGTAGACCAGTTCTAACTGCTGTCTCAGTTGTACATCTGGTTGGAGTGGCTGAGTATTTAAACTCGAGGGCACCCAGTCCCGGACACACAGTCCTCACTGTATTCTCCTTGAGCTAAGGTCACATAGACCTCGCCCAATCACTCGTGGTAAGTCTTCAGGTGACTTCCGAACCTTCACAAACTCGGTCACTCGGTGATCCACAATGCCTCTTGGATGCTCTAGACCTTGACGCCTAACCGTCTGGAAGAAGCAGAGTCTTCAAAGGAAATAAGTGTCGGATCCACGCAGGATCAATCTCTTCAGTGATGCTCAATCACTTGGGGTTTTGTAGGTTTGGGTTTTGGATTTCCTCACTTGATGATTTTCGCTCAAAGTCCTCAGAGGATGGGTTGCTCTCAAATGACAAGTGTCAGTTTTTCTTGGAGCAGCCAACCAACTAGTGGTTGTAGGGGGCGACTATTTATAGCCTAGGGAGCAGCCCGACATGATAAGACATAAATTCCCTTGTCTGATATGACCGTTAGGTGCGTAGATATTTTGGGACAACTGGCGCGTAGCATAGCAACAGTCGGAATATTGGGGTTCGAATTCCTCAGGGCTATCATGTTCCTCACTTGGTAGGCAATCCGCACTGGCAAATTCCTAACTTTTCAGTCAGAACAAATTCCTCAGAGACCAGAAGAACTTCGTCTCTGTCACTGAAGAATATGAACTGTGCGAGATTTCCAATGGCTTCACTCGAAAGGAGTGGTAGGTGTAGGATTTTGAGTTGAGCATCACATGGAAAATTTTCCTTAGTATTTCCTCGACCCCCTTTAACAGTACGGTGTTTCCTATGACTCAAGAAAGAGAAAATGAAACAGTAAAAACAAAAGTCTTCACGCTTCATGTTCCTCGAATGATTACCAAGTCTTCAAGGTCACACCAATTTCTTCACTTTCAAAGTCTTCAAAAAGTCTTTAGAAATCCAAAGTCTTCAGTCGAAGAACTTCATTTTTAGGGGTCGACTTTCTCTATAAATATCAAACTCCTCATAGACTTATAGACCTGTGTACACTCACAAACGCATCAGTCCCTTAACCTATAAGTCTTCAATACACCAAAATCACTAAGGGGCACTAGATGCACTTACAGACTTTGGTACGGCCTACGTACCAGGGGCTCTATTCGGCCCCATATATTCTCAATAAGTCCGAACACTTCTAGAGTATACTTCGGCGTCCCGAATTTGGCATTATATGCATCAGCTCTGAATCACGTCTTTGGTCAATAGTTGGGTTGCCCGGCTCCTGTGATTACTACCTTACGTTCCGCTTGTTCGGCTAGGGTAGTAAAGGGAGAACAACTGCGATTGTGTTTCTAGTTCATATGGTCAAACACCTCAGTAGAGAAAGCTGACGAATGACTGTCATGATACGGCGAGAGCTGATCGGCGATTCGGTGACTTGCTATAAATCTCTTGAGATTTCTTCCGCATTATACGAAGGACTGCCCTCGTCCAGTCACGTGCCTAAGGCATCCCAGTCCGGATAGCCGCATACGGACCAGGGGCTAGTTCTTAGTCCCATCGTCGAACTCCTATGGCTAAGTGAAAGTGATAAAGCCGCATAGTCTAATTGCCTGGTTCGCTGCGCAGACACCTCCTTTATGGACCAAGACGTTGGGTCAAGTGTGATCGTGCGCTATTCTGAACACCCCCGTAGCATCTACGTGAGGGCTGAAGCCAACGACTGGTAAACTCTCAGAATTAAAAACGGCCGCACAGGAGGAAAGTAATTTCAGATAAAGGCATAAATATATTACAAAGCCTTGATTCACAAAACAATGTCTGACAGCTCGGATACATTCACTCAAACATGATATCCTTCGAGCATTGGCCCTCTACTAATCGGGCACCCTCCAGGAAGTCGTCAAAATACCGCTCTGGCTTGCAGTGGTCCTTGCCTTCGGGCGGGCCCTCGGTCACCACGATGGTGGCCTTCATTTTCTCCCAGTGCATCTTCACACGGGCAAAGGCCATCCACGTACCTTCTATGCACGTCGAGTGCTTGACAGCTTCAACTCGGGGCAGCGCGTCGGCGAGTCGCTTCACCAGGCCGAAGTAGCTGCTAGGAATGGGTTCGGTTGGCCAAAGCCGGACTATGACGTCCTTCATGGCCAAGCCGGACATCCTATGCAGCTCCGCCAGATGCATCATCTGGTTGTTCAACAGCGTTGGACGCTCTGGCGCTAGGTACTATGACCAGAAGAGCTTCTCCGTTGTGTTCCCCTCCTGGGCCCGGAAGAACTGCGCGGTGTCGGCCGCACTCTTTGGGAGATCCACTAAGGCGCCTGGAGAACTCCACAGTCGAGTGAGCAAAGCATATCTCTAACCGCCAAATACACGCTACAAAAGAAATGGCTTACCAGCCGCTATCTGTTCAGCCTGCCGGATCTCCCCCCGAGCCGCCCGGGACTCGGTCCGCGCCTCTTTGGCCTCATTGAGGGCTTTGGTGAGTTAGGCCACTTGGGCCGTAGACTTCTCCTCCAAAGTCTCGCATTTGCTGATGGCGTCTTTCAGCTCCTGCTCCACTTCGGTCACCCTCTCTTCATGCTGGCGGTGGGCAACCTGTTCGGTCTTCAATTCTGCAGTCGCTTTATCAGCAGCTGCTTTGCTCACTCTTGCCTCCTGCTTGGCCTGGGCAAGGGCGCTTTTGAGGGTCTCGACCTCAGCTGTGCTACCTGTAATCATAATCATAGTAGTGCAGGAGTTACACTATGACTTTGCATATCTCTTCAGCTATATGTTTAAAACTCCTTTAAAAGTACACGCATACCTTGCGCCTCATCAAACCGCTTGTTAATGCGGTTGAGCTCATCATCAGCTAGCTTCAGCTTCCAATTGAGTTCGGAAACTTCAGCGGCCTGGGCGGTCGCCGCCAATAGGGAAGCCTGTTATTCCATAGACAACTACGTTACCTCCTGTGATTACTACTCGACCCTCTGTTCGTCCTTTTACAAAACCGAACAGAGTCTCAGGGGCTACTATCTATATACAGGCACATTTCCTTCACATGAAAAGCGTTTAAGAGTATTACGCCACACACCTCGAAGCCTGTTAGCAGGCTGGTGAAGGCTTCGTTCAGCCTGCTCTTGGCGGACTGAACCTTCTCAACCACCACACCCATCAGGGTGCGGTGCTCCTCCATGATGGCGGCACGTCGTAGTGCCTCCATCAGAGTATTCAGCGCCTCCGGATTAGTGGAGGTCTCCGCTGGAGGCGATGCTCCCCCCCCCCTCTTTGAAGGGGGTTGCTCGCTCGATTCTGGAGCCACATGGGTCTCCAGAACAGTGTTCGGCTGGGGGCCGGATTGGTCTGGGCCCCCGCCGCGAGTCTCCATGGGGGTTGCACCCCCCATGTTCTCGGCAACCGAGGTATCACCCTCTAGTGTTGTCTTGGCAGCCTCCCTCACCTCTCCGTGGCCCGGAGAGGCCCTTTGGGACAACACCTCGGTGTCATCCGTGATGGTTGGCAGAGAGGCTTGCGGAGGCGTCTCGCTCTACACCATCTCTGGTGCTAGAGAGTTCCCCTCAGATAGCGATGGTTGGGGGAAGTCGCGGGCAGGACTGAAATACACACAACATAATATGTTATATTAAAAACATGGAGGACAGAATACTTGTAACAAAACCTTTAGTACTTACGATTCAGCCAGGGGCTTCGTCCTGGGGCGCCTCTTGGGGATGTGTTCGGCATCTGAGTCCGAACCATCCGAGAGGGTTATCTTCCCCCTCTTGGACACCCCCTCCTCCGAGTCTGTGGAGGCTGCCCTTTTCTTTTTCCTCCCCTTGAGTGGAGAATCACTTTCCGCCTCCTCCTCCTCTTCGTCTTCATCTCCCTTGTCGGAGGAGGGGACTTCGGTCTCTCCATACACCGCGTCCGAAGTACCCTTACGGCGAAGGCCGCCTTTGGCCTCCTTACACTTTTTCTTGGCCTTCTTCTCCGGTCCCTGGTAGGGCACCGGGACCAGCATCTTCGTAAGCTGGGGAATAGCCGGATCTTCAGGCAGCGGAGCCGGACACTGCTACCTCTTGAGCATGCGTTGGTTTTCCCTTGAAGAGGAAAGGGTGATGCAGCAAAGTAGTGTAAGTATTTCCCTCAGTTTTTCAGAACCAAGGTATCAATCCAGTAGGAGGCTACACGCAAATCCCTCGTACCAGCACAAACAAATAAGAACCTTGCAACCAACGCGATAAAGGGGTTGTCAATCCCTTCACGGCCACTTGCAAAAGTGAGATCTGATAGAGATAATAAGATAAATATTTTTGGTATTTTTATGATATAGATTGGAAAGTAAATATTGCAAAATAAAATAGATTGGAAACTTATATGATGGAAAATAGACCAGGGGGGCATAGGTTTCACTAGTGGCTTCTCTCAAGATAGCATAAGTATTACGGTGGGTGAACAAATTAATGTCGAGCAATTGATAGAAAAGTGCATAGTTATGAGAATATCTAAGCATGATCATGTATATAGGCATCACGTCCGCGACAAGTATATCGAAACGATTCTGCATCGACTACTATTACTCCACACATCGACCGCTATCCAGCATGCATCTAGAGTATTAAGTTCATAAGAACAGAGTAACGCATTAGGCAAGATGACATGATGTAGAGGGATAAACTCAAGCAATATGATATAAACCCCATCTTTTTATCCTCGATGGAAACAATACAATACGTGCCTTGCAGCCCCTACTGTCACTGGGAAAGGACACCGCAAGATTGCACCCAAAGCTAAGAACTTCTCCCATTGCAAGAAAGATCAATCTAGTAAGCCAAACCAAACTGATAATTCGAAGAGACTTGCAAAGATAACAAATCATACATAAAAGAATTCAGAGGAGATTCATATATTGTTCATAGATAATCTTGATCATAAACCCACAATTCATCGGATCTCGACAAACACACTGCAAAAAGAATTACATCAAATAGATCTCCAAGAAGATCGAGGAGAACTTTGTATTGAGATCCAAAGAGAGAGAAGAAGCCATATAGCTAATAACTATGGACCCGAAGGTCTGTGGTAAACTACTCACACTTCATTGGAGAGGCTATGGTGTTGATGTAGAAGCCCTCCGTGATCGATTCCCCCTCCGGTGGAGCGTCGGAAAAGGCCCCAAGATGGGATCTCACGAGTATAGAAGGTTGCGGCGGTGGAAATAGGGTTTCGTGGTGCTCCTGGATGTTTTGAGGGTATATGAGTATATATAGGCAAAGGAAGTCGGTCAGGGGAGCCACGAGGGGCCCACAAGGGTGGGGGCGCGCCTACCCCCCTGGGCGCGCCTCCCTGCCTCGTGGCCACCTCGTTTCTCTCTTGACGTCCACTCTAGGTCTCCTGTATTATGTTTGTTCCAAAAATAACTCTCCCAAAGGTTTCATTCCGTTTGGACTCCGTTTGATATTCCTTTTCTGCAAAACACTAAAATAGGCAAAGCAATTTGAGCTGGGCCTCTGGTTAATAGGTTAGTCCCAAAAATAATATAAAAGTGCTTAGTAAAGCCCATTAAACATCCAAAATAGGTAATATAATGATACGTCTCCAACGTATCTATAATTTTTTATTGTTCCATGCTATTATATTATCTGTTTTTGATGTTTAATGGGCTTTACTAAGCACTTTTATATTATTTTTGGGACTAACCTATTAATCGGAAGCCCAGCCCACATGCTGTTTTTTTGCCTATTTCAGTGTTTCGCAGAAAAGGAATATCAAACGGAGTCCAAACGGAATGAAACTTTCGGGAGAATCATTTTTGGAGCAAATGCAATCTAGGAGACTTGGAGTAGATGTCAGGAAGCAACAAGGTGGCCACCAGGGTCCAGGGCACGCCCTACCCCCTGGGCACGCCCCCCACCCTCGTGGGCCCCTTGTGGCTCCCCTGGCCGACTTTTTTCGCCTATATATATCCATATACCCCGAAAACATCCAGGAGCACCATAGATCGGGAGTTCCGTTGCCGCAAGCCTCTGCAGCCACCAAAAATCAATCGAGACCCTGTTCCGGCATCCTGTCGGAGGGGGAATCCCTCACCGGTGGCCATCTTCATCATCCCGGCGCTCTCCATGACGAGGAGGGAGTAGTTCACCCTCGAGGCTGAGGGTATGTACCAGTAGTTATGTGTTTTATCTCTCTCTCTCTCTCTCGTGTTCTTGATTTGGCACGATCTTGATGTATCGCGAGCTTTGCTATTATAGTTGGATCTTATGATGTTTCTCCCCCTCTAATCTCTTGTAATGGATTGAGTTTTCCCTTTGAAGTTATCTTATCAGATTGAGTCTTTAAGGATTTGAGAACACTTGATGTATGTCTTGCATGTGCTTATCTGTGGTGACAATGGGATATTCACGTGATCTACTTGATGTATGTTTTGGTGATCGACTTGCGGGTTCAGTGACCTTGTGAACTTATGCATAGGGGTTGGCACATGTTTTCGTCTTGACTCTTCGGTAGAAACTTTGGGGCACTCTTTAAAGTACTTTGTGTTGGTTGAATAGATGAATCTGAGATTGTGTGATGCATATCATATACTTGACGTGACATTGGAGTATCTAGGTGACATTAGGGTTTTTGTTGATTTGTGTCTTAAGGTGTTATTCTAGTACGAACTCTATGATAGATCGAACAAAGAGAATAGCTTCGTGTTATTTTATTACGGACTCTTGAATAGATCGATCAGAAAGGATAGCTTTGAGGTGGTTTTGTACCCTACAATAATCTTCGTTTGTTCTCCGCTATTAGTAACTTTGGAGTGACTCTTTGTTGCATGTTGAGGGATAGTTATATGATCCAATTATGTTATTATTGTTGAGAGAACTTGCACTAGTGAAGGTATGAACCCTAGGCCTTGTTTCCTACCATTGCAATACCGTTTATGCTCACTTTTATCGCTTGCTACCTTTCTGTTTTTATAATTTCAGATTACAAATACCCCTATCTACCATCCATATTGCACTTGTATTACCATCTCTTCGCCGAACTAGTGCACCTATACAATTTACCATTGTATTGGGTGTGTTGGGGACACAAGAGACTCTTTGTTATTTGGTTGCAGGGTTGTTTGAGAGAGACCATCTTCATCCTATGCCTCCCATGGATTGATAAACCTTAGGTCATCCACTTGAGGGAAATATGCTACTGTCCTACAAACCTCTGCACTTGGAGGCCCAACAATGTCTACAAGAAGAAGGTTGCATAGTAGACATCATATAATAGCATGGAACAATCAAAAATTATAGATACGTTGGAGACGTATCAAGCATCCCCAAGCTTAATTCCTGCTCGTCCTCGATTAGGTAAATGATAAAAATAGAATTTTTGATGTGGAATGCTACCTAGCATATTTCTTAATGTAATTTTCTTTATTGTGGCATGAATGTTCGGATCCAAAAGATTCAAGATAAAAGTTTAATATTGACATAAAAATAGTAATACTTCAAGCATACTAACAAAGTAATCATCTCTTATCAAAATAACATAGCCAAAGAAAGCTTATCCCTACAAAATCATATAGTTAGGCCATGCTTCATTTTCGTCACACAAAGTGCTCCCATCATGCACAATCCCGGTTTCCGCCAAGCAATTGGTTCATACTTTTTAACGCGCTTCAGCCTTTTCAACCCTCACGTAATACATGAGCGTAAGCCATGGATATAGCACTATGGGTGGAGTAGAGTATGATGATAGGGATTGTGTGAGAAGATAAAAAAGGAGAAAGTCTCATATTGACGCGGCTAATCAACGTCCTATGGAGATGCCCATCAATTCATGTCAATACGAGGAGTAGGGATTGCCATGCAACGGATGCACTAGAGCAATAAATGTATGAAAGCTCGTCAAAAAGAAACTAAGTGGGCATGCATCCAACTTGCTTGCTCACGAAGACCTAGGGCATTTTGAGGAAGCCCATCATTGGAATATACAAACCAAGTTCTATAATGAAAAAGGCCCACTAGTATATGAAAGTGACAACATGGGAGACTCTCTAGTATGAAGATCATGGTGCTACTTTGAAGCACAAGTGTGGTAAAAGGATAGTAACATTGTCCCTTCTCTCTTTTTCTCTCATTTTTTTTATTTGGGATTCTTTGGCCTCTTTTATTTTTCATAGAGTCCGGAGTCTCATCCTGACTTGTGGGGGAATCATAGTCTCCATCATCCTTTCCTCACTTGGGACAATGCTCTAATAATGAAGATCATCACACTTTTATTTATTTACAACTCAAGAATTACAACTCAATACTTAGAACAAAATATGACTCTATGTGAATGCCTCCGGCGGTGTACCGGGATATGCAATGAATCAAGAGTGACATGTATGAAAGAATTATAGAGGTGGCTTTGCTACAAACACGATGTCAACTACATGATCATGCAAAAGCAATATGACAATGATGGAGCGTGTCATAATAAACGGAACGGTGGAAAGTTGCATGGCAATATATCTCGGAATGGCTATGGAAATGCCATAATAGGTAGGTATGGTGGCTGTTTTGAGGAAGATATAAGGAGGTTTATGTGTGATAGAGCATATTGTATCACAGGGTTTGGATGCACCGGCGAAATTTGCACCAACTCTCAAGGTGAGAAAGGGCAATGCACGGTACCGTAGAGGCTAGCAAATTGTGGAAGGGTAGGAGTGTGTATAATCCATGGACTCACATTAGTCATAAAGAACTCATATACTTATTGCAAAATTTTATTAGCCCTCGAAGAAAAGTACAACTACACATGCTCCTAGGGGAAGGGTTGGTAGGAGTTAACCATCGCGCGATCCTGACCTCCACTCATAAGGAAGGCAATCAAAAGAACACCCCATGCTTCAAATTTGTCACACAACGTTTACCATACGTGCATGCTACGGGACTTGCCAACTTTAACACAAGTATTTCTCAATTTCATAATTACCCAACTAGCATGACTCTAACATTACCTCCTTTATATCTCAAAACAATTATCAAGTATCGAATTTCTCATAGTATTCAATGCACTTTATATGATAGTTTTTATTATACCCAACTTGGATGCCCATCATATTAGGACTAATTTTATAACCAAAGAAAATTACCATGCTATTCTAAAAGACTCTCAAAATAATATAAGTGAAGCATGAGAGATCAATAATTTCTACAAAATAAAACCACCGCCGTGCTCTAAAAAGATATAAGTGAAGTACTAGAGCAAAATTATCTAGCTCAAAAGATATAAGTGAAGCACATAGAGTATTCTAATAAATTCTGATTCATGCGTGTCTCTCCCAAAAGGTGTTTACAGCATGGATGTTTGTGGTAAACTAAAAAGCAAAGACTCATATCATACAAGACGCTCCAAGCAAAACATATATCATGTGGTGAATAAAAATATAGCATCAAGTAAAGTTACCGATGGACGAACACGAAAGAGGGGATGCCTTCCGGGGCATCCCCAAGCTTAGGATCTTGGTTGTCCTTGAATTTTACCTTGGGGTGCCTTGGGAATCCCCAAGCTTAGGCTCTTGCCACTCCTTATTCCATAATCCATCAAATCTTTACCCAAAACTTGAAAACTTCACAACACAAAACTCAACAGAAAATTCGTAAGCTCCGTTAGTAAAAGAAAACAAACCACCACTTTAAGATACTGTAATGAACTCATTATTTATTTATATTGGTGTTAAACCTGCTGTATTACAACTTCTCTATGGTTCATACCCCCCGATACTAGCCATAGATTCATCAAAACAAGCAAACAACACACGAAAAACAGAATCTGTCAAAAACAGAACAGTCTGTAGTAATCTGTAACTCTCGAATACTTATGGAACCCTAAAAATTCTACAAAAATAGGAAGTCCTAGGAAATTTATCTATTAATACTATGCAAAAGGAATCAACTCAAAATCAAGTTTCTATGATTTATTAAAATTATTCTCGTGCGTGCAAAAGTTTCTGTTTTTCAGCAAGATCAAATTAACTATCACCCAAGATGATACTATAGGTTCTACTTGGCACAAACACTAATTAAAACATAAAACCACATCTAACCAGAAGCTAGATGAATTATTTATTACTAAACAGGAACAAAAAGCAAGTAACAAAAATAAAATTGGGTTGCCTCCCAACAAGCGCTATCATTTAACGCCCCTAGCTAGGCATAAAAGCAAGAATAGATCTAAGTATTGCCATCTTTGGTATTCAATTCATAGGTGGATCTCATAATAGATTCATAAGGTAATTTAATTTTCTTCCTAGGAAAGTGTTCCATGCCTTTCCTTAATGGAAATTGGAATCTAATATTTTCTTCTTTCATATCAATAATTGCACCAATAGTTCTAACGAAAGGTCTACTAAGAATAATAGGACATGAAAGATTGCAATCTATATCAAGAACAATAAAATTTACAGGCACATAATTCCTATTTGCAACAATAAGAACATCATTAATCATTCCCATAGGTTTCTTAATGGTGGAATCCGCAAGGTGCAAGTTTAAAGAGCAATCATCAAATTCACGGAAACCTAGCACATCACATAAAGTTTTTGGAATCGTGGAAACACTAGCACCCAAATCACACAAAGCATAGCATTCATGATCTTTAATTTTAATTTTAATTGTAGGTTCCCACTCATCATAAAGTTTTCTAGGGATAGAAACTTAATTCAAGTTTTTGTTCATAAGATTGCATTAGAGCATCAACGATATGTTTAGTAAAAGCTTTATTTTGACTATAAGCATGAGGAGAATTTAACACGGATTGCAACAAGGAAATACAATCTATTAAAGAACAATTATCATAATTAAATTCCTTGAAATCCAAAATAGTGGGTTCATTGCTATGTAAAGTTTTGACCTCTTCAATCCCACTTTTACCAATTTTGCATCAAGATCTAAAAACTCCGAATCCTTAGGACTCCTTTTAACTAAAGTTGACTCATCTCCAGTCCCATAATTATCAAGATTCATATTGCAAAACAAATATTTAATAGGGGACACATCAATCACTTTTAGATCTTCATCCCTATTATCATGAAAACTAGAAGAACACGCTTTTACAAGGCAATCTTTCTTAGCACGCATCCTAGCGGTTCTTTCCTTGCACTCATCAATGGAAATTCTCATAGATTTGAGAGACTCATTGATAGCATGCTTAGGTGGAATAGATCTAAGTTTCAAAGAATCCACATCAAGAGAAATTCTATCCACGTTCCTAGCCAATTCATCAATCTTAGGAAATTTTTCTTCAAGCAAAGCATTGAAATTCTTTTGAGAAATCATAAACTCTTTAACACTAATCTAAAAATCAGAGGTCATATTATTAAAATTTCCATAAGAGTTGTTGTAGAAATTACAATAATTATTAGAGGAATTACTAGGGAACGGCCTAGGATTAAAGTTTCCTCTATACGTGTTGTTACCAAAATTATTCCTACCAACAAAATTCACATCCATAGATTCATTATTATTCTCAGTCAAAGTAGACAAATGCATATCATTAGGATCAATAGGAGCACTCTTATTAGCAAACAATTTCATAAGTTCATCCATCTTTCCACTCAAAACATTAATCTCTTCTATCGCATGAACCTTTTTACTAGTAGTTCTTTTGGTGTGCCATTGAGAATAATTAACCATAATATTATCTAGGAGTTTAGTAGCTTCTCCTAAAGTGATTTCCATAAAAGTGCCTCCCGTGGCTGAATCTAAAAGATTTCTAGAAGCAAAATTCAATCCCGCATAAAATTTTTGTATAATCATCCATAAATTCAAACCATATGTAGGGCAATTGCGAATCATTAATTTCATCCTCTCCCAAGATTGTGCAACATGCTCATGATCAAGTTGCTTAAAATTCATAATATCGTTTCTAAGAGAGATGATCTTAGCAGGAGGAAAAATACTTAGAGATAAAAGCATCTTTGCACTTATTCCATGAATCTATACTATTTTTAGGCAAAGACGAAGACCAAGTTTTAGCACAATCTCTAAGTGAAAACGAAAATAGCTTCAATTTAACAATATCATTATCCACGTCTTTCTTCTTTTGCATATCACACAAATCAACAAAGTTGTTTAGATGAGTAGAAGCATCTTCACTAGGAAGGCCAGAGAATTGATCTTTCATGACAACATTCAACAAAGCAGCATTAATTTCACAAGATTCAGCATCGGTAAGAGGAGCAATCGGAGTGCTAAGAAAATCATTATTGTTGGTATTGGAGAAATCACACAGTTTAGTATTATCTTGAGCCATCGTGACAAACAATCCAAGACACAAGCACACAAGAGGCAAGCGAAAAAGAGGCAAACAGGAAAAAGAGGGTGAATAAAACGGCAAGGGTGAAGTGGGGGAGAGTAAAACGAGAGGCAAATGGCAAATAATGTAATGTGAGGGATAAGAGTTTGTGATGGGTACTTGGTATGTCTTGACTTGTGTGTAGACACCCCGACAACGGCGCCAGAAATTCTTCTTGCTACCTCTTGAGCATGTGTTGGTTTTCCCTTGAAGAGGAAAGGGTGATGCAGCAAAGTAGCGTAAGTATTTCCCTCAGTTTTTGAGAACCAAGGTATCAATCCAGTAGGAGGCTACACAAATCCCTCGTACCTGCACAAACAAATAAGAACCTTGCAACCAACGCGATAAAGGGCTTGTCAATCCCTTCACGGCCACTTGCAAAAGTGAGATCTGATAGAGATAATAAGATAAATATGTTTGGTATTTTTATAATATAGATTGGAAAGTAAAGATTGCAAAATAAAATAGATTGGAAACTTATATGATGGAAAATAGACCCAGGGGCCAAAGGTTTCACTAGTGGCTTGTCTCAAGATAGCATAAGTATTACGGTGGGTCAACAAATTACTGTCGAGCAATTGATAGAAAAGTGCATAGTTATGAGAATATGTAGGCCTGATCATGTATATAAGCATCACGTCCGCGACAAGTAGATCGAAATGATTCTACATCTACTACTATTACTCCACACATCAACCGCTATCCAGCATGCATCTAGAGTATTAAGTTCGTAAGAACAGAGTAACGCATTAGGCAAGATGACATGATGTAGAGGGATAAACTCAAGCAATGTGATATAAACCCCATCTTTTTATCCTTGATGGCAACAATACAATACGTGCCTTGATGCCCCTGCTGTCACTAGGAAAGGACACCTCAAGATTGAACCCAAAGCTAAGCACTTCTCCCATTGCAAGAAAGATCAATCTAGTAGGCCAAACCAAACTGATAATTCGAAGAGACTTGCAAAGATAACAGATCATACATAAAAGGATTCAAAGGAGATTCAAATATTGTTCATAAATAATCTTGATCATAAACCCATAATTCATCGAATCTCGACAAACACACCGCAAAAAGAATTACATCGAATAGATCTCCAAGAAGATCGAGGAGAAATTTGTATTGAGATCCAAAGAGAGAGAAGAAGCCATCTAGCTAATAACTATGGACCCGAAGGTCTGTGGTAAACTACTCACACTTCATCGGAGAGGCCATGGTGTTGATGTAGAAGCCCTCCATGAACGATTCCCCCTCTGGCGGAGCACCGGAAAAGGCCCCAAGATGGGATCTCATGGGTACAGAAGGTTGCGGCGGTGGAAATAGGGTTTCATGGTGCTCCTGGATGTTTTTAGGGTATATGAGTATATATAGGCGAAGGAAGTTGGTCAGGGGAGCCACAAGGGTAGGTGGCGCGCCTCCCTGCCTCATGGCCGCTCGTTTCTTTCTTGACATCCACTCCAAGTCTCCTGGATTGCGTTTGTTCCAAAATTAACTCCCCCAAAGGTTTCATTCCGTTTGGACTCCGTTTGATATTCCTTTTCTGCGAAACACTGAAATAGGCAAAAAAATAGCAATTTGGGCTGGGCCTCCGTATAATAGGTTAGTCCCAAAAATAATATAAAAGTGCTTAGTAAAGCCCATTAAACATCCAAAACACGTAATATAATAGATGGAACAATCAAAAATTATAGATACGTTGGAGACATATCAGACACTTGATTTGCTCCGCCTTCACTATCCAGCCCTATGCAAGGGACGGAAAATCCATTATGCCCAATGATTTATGAGCTGAAGGTATGTTCGGGAATGATACACTTACCGGAGTAGCCGGGTTCTCGCTATCAAGGCCGATGTCGTCGGTTGTCTCCTGCCACGCCTTCTTGGCCTTGAAGAGCAGCTTGCAGTTCTCTTTGTGTGTTGTGCCGAAGAAGCGCTGCAGGGTCCGGGGACCTTCCGGATTGAACTCCCACATATGGAGAGGCCAAAGTTGGCAGGAGAGGATCCAGCGGGAGAGCATCACTTGAATCACGTCAGTGAGACTGGTGTTCTTGATCATCATGTTTTTGATGCGCTTTTGCAGCATCAGTACTTCCGTGGTTGATCCCCAGTCCGGACCCTTATTGATCCACGACACGAGCCGCATAGGGGGTCCGGATCTGAACTCAGGAGTGGCTGCCCATCTGGTGTCGCGGGGTTCGGTGATGTAGAACCACTCCTGTTGCCAGACCTTGACGGTCTCCACAAAGGCCCCTTTAGGCCAAGTAGTGTTTGGGAGCTTGCTCACCATGGTGTCACCGCAGTCCGCATGCTGCCTGTCAACCACCTTCGGCTTCACATTGAAGACCTTGAGACATAGATAGAAGTGTGGGGGGTGCGGAGTAGTGCCTCGCACACGACGATAAACGTTGAGATGTGCAGGAAGGAGTTTGGGGCTAGATCGTGGAAATCTAGCCTGTAATAGAACATGAGGCCGCAGAAAAAGGGGTGGAGAGGAAACCCTAGACCGTGGATGAAGTGGGGGATGAACACAACCCTTTCGCCGGGCTCTGGAGTGGGGATGACCTGCTTCTTGGCAGGGAGCCTGTGTGCGACGTCCGCAGTCAGGTACCCCGCCTCCCGGAGCTCCTTGACATCCTTCTCCGTGACGGAGGAGGCCACCCACTTGCCCTGTGAGCCGGATCCATACATGGTTGGTGGTGGTGGGAAAGATTGAATCTTGGGCGCTGGAGCTTGAGGATGGGAAACAGGAGAAGGAAGAAGGCGTGGGGTAAAACGTGGGATCTTTCATCCACTTATATAGGCGGTGAATATCAAGCGCCCCCCCCTAAGCCTTAAAACTCGCTTGTTCCCAAGGGGTTGTGCGAATGGCACGGTTGGATTACCCAAACCTGTACTGATGAGGATCTTGCAATAAGTGGACACGATCTCTGCTTTGACGAGACGTATCAATAGAGTCCGCGCCTTGAAACGCGAAGCTGGAGGCCAAAAAACGGTTCGAAATGATAAAGAGGCCAGACGTGGCGTTTCGCTGAAAAAGTTGTTAGTTGACAGATACTATTTTGATAAAGTATTTTGCCTTCATGGTTGAGGGTTGTGACTGTCGTGCAGAACCGGATATAGTTCTTTTATTCAGAAGATCGCTTTGAAGTATTCGGAGGAGGAACCCGACTTGCAATGCCGAAGACAATCTGCGCGCCGAACATATCGTCATTGAAGACTGGTTCAGGGGCTACTCAGGGATTCCTTGATTAAGGGGTCCTCGGGTGTCCAGGCTGTGTGGTATGGGCCAGACTGATGGGTCGTGAAGATACAAGGTAGAAGGCCTTCCCCTCGTGTCCGGATATGACTCTCCTTTGAGTGGATGGCAAGATTGGCATCCGGATGTATAGTTTCCTTCTTCTATAAACCGACTCTGTACAACCCTAGGCCCTTCCAGTGTCTATATAAACCGGAGGGGTTAGTCCGTAGAGGCTATCAGAATACATATAGGCTAGACATATAGGGTTTAGCCATTACGATCTCGAGGTAGATCAACTCTGGTAACCCCTATACTCATCAAAGTCAATCAAGAAGGAAGTAGGGTTTTACCTCCATTAAGAGGGCCCGAACCTGGGTAAATATCGTGTCTCCCTTGTCTCTTGTTACCTTTGATCCTCAGACGCACAGTTCGGGACCCCCTACCCGAGATCGCCCGGTTTTAACACCGACACAATCCCTTCATGGTTACTTGCAAAAGTGAGATCTAATAGAGATAGATAAACGATAAAGTAAATATTTTTGGTATTTTTGGTTTATAGATCGGAAAGTAAAAGATTGCAAAGGAGGTAATCGGAAACTAATATTGTAGATCGGAAACTTATATGATGGAAAATAGAAACTTGTATGATGGAAAATAGACCGGGGGGCCATAGGTTTCACTAGAGACTTCTATCAAGATAGAAAATATTACGGTGCGTGAACAAATTACTGCCGAGCAATTGATAGAAAAGTGCAAAGTTATGAAAATATCTAAGGCAATGATCATGAATATAGGCATCATGTCCGTGTCAAGTAGACCGACTCCTGCCTGCATCTACTACTATTACTCCACACATCGACCGACTCCTGCTTGCATCTAGAGTATTAAGTTCATGAATAACAGAGTAACGCATTAAGTAAGATGACATGATGTAGAGGAATAAACTCAAGCAATATGATGTAAACCCCATCTTTTTATCCTCGATGGTAACAATACAATATGTGCCTTGTTGCCCCTACTGTCACTGGGAAAGGACACCGCAAGATGAACCCAAAGCTAAGCACTTCTCCCATTGCAAGAAAAACCAATCTAGTTGGCCAAACCAAATCGATAGTTCGAAGAGACTTGCAAAGATATCAAATCATGCATAAAAGAATTTAGAGAAGATTCAATTAATATTCATAGATAAGCTGATCATAAATCCACAATTCATCGGATCTTGCCAAACACACCGCAAGAAAGTATTACATCGAATAGATCTCCAAGAACATCGAGGAGAACATGGTATTGAGAATAAAAGAGAGAGAAGAAGCCATCTAGCTACTAGCTATGGACCCGTAGGTCTATGGTAAACTACTCACGCTTCATCAGAAGGGCAATGGTGTTGATATAAAAGCCCTCCGTGATCGAATCCCCCTCCGGTAGGACACTGGAAAAGGCCCCTAGATGGGATCTCACGGGTATAGAAGGTTGCGGCGGCGGAAAAGTATTTTCGTGGCTCCCCCTGGTGGTTTTAGGGTATATGAGAATATATAGGTGGAAGAAATAGGTCGGTGGAGTCACAAGGGGCTCACAAGGGTGTTGGCGCGCCCTACCCCCTGGGCGCGCCCTCCGTCCTTGTGGCCACCTCGTGGCTTCTCTGACTTGCAATCCAAGTCCTCTGGGTGTCTTCTGGTCCAAGAAAAATCATCGCGAAAGTTTTATTCCGTTTGGACTCCGTTTGGTATTCCCTTTCTGCGAAACTCGAAAATAAGAAAAAATAGAAACTAGCACTGGGCTCTAGGTTAATAGGTTAGTCCCCAAAAATCATATAAAATAGCATATTAATGCATATAAAACATCCAAAACAGATAATATAATAGCATGGAATAATCAAAAATTATAGATACGTTGGAGATGTATCACCGGCAGACACCGACGAGTCGGATCCCGAGATAGATATAGCAACCTCCTGTAGCAGCATCAAGGCACAGGCCAGTAGAGATCGGTCCATGCGCGGATTGGCCTCCAAAAGGTTGGAAAAGGGGCTATCACCCCGCCCCGACGCGTTGGTGGGAGCACCGAGCTGTAGCCCAGGAGCTCATCGACGTCGTCACCACGACAGCAACTGCCAGCGATGCAGTCATGCTGCACCATCAAAAGCAGAGCACGTGCGTGAAGCAGCCTCCAGACAGCTGGAAGGGGGCCGCCACCTTGCCCCAACGCACCGGCAAGAGCACCGCACTGCAGCCTAGGGACCCGTCGACGACGTCACCTCGGCAGCCACCACCGGAGATGCGGCCCTTGAAAGCACCATTGTGGAGCCCGCCGCAACGTGTCATAGGAGGGAGAGCCTCCCTCCATCGTGAGATCCTGCTACAGGACAAGGAGATGCCCCGCCTGAAAGAACATGCAGTGCCCCCATGTGTGGTTTTGGTAATTGATGACAATCTCTATAGACTAATGGTTGCCTTGAGTTATATTTGAAGGGATTGTCCATAGGATTTTCTTGAACTCCATGTGTTGGTTTCAAGGATTTTATGATATGACCAAGGTGTTATTCAAGGAATTATCCAAAGATTGGTCATGTACAAGTCATGATACAAGGTTGAGCAAGACTAAGTCAAAGTGTGAATCAAGTTGATCAACACGCAAAGCATAGAAGATGTACCAAATGGGATCAAGTGATCCCATGGTATGGTAAGCATTGTCCATTACGCTTTGTGTACTAACCCATGGTCTACGTGAGAGTTCTATGCGGGGTTAGGTTACGGTGTGCAAGTTCAAGTGAACCATCACGAAGATGTCACGTCCTTGAAGCTTGCCGTCCATTGTGATAACAATGGACATGTGAAGATGTGCTGAAGAGTGGCTCACCCATAGTAGAGTATGCGGGAGCAATAAACTAGTCTTCATCGAGCCAACGCAATTAAGAAATGTGGTCCAACTTGAGGAAGTCAAGATCATCATCATTTAGCTCAAGTGGACTATGTGCAAGGCAAAGGTTTACCCTTGATAGGTTTTCTATTTTACCGGTCTCATGGTCTTAGTTGGGAGACCGGGTTATAGGATCGTTTGTCATACTATCAAGGGGGGCTCTCAAGTGAGTAGCTTGATAGTATCATTCATAGAGAGCTCACACCATTTCATCATTGCATCGTCTTTCATTATTCTTGTTTGGTGTTTCTCTTTGTGAGTTTTAGAGCTTAGGGTCATCTTCATGACAAGCTCGAGTTCATCAAAAACAGAGCTCATATGCATATTCTATGATGTTTTTGATGTTGGAGTTTTTGTCGGTTCTTCATTCATAGAGGTTTGACATCTCAATACCATTGGCATTTTTCTACTGTCTCTTCTCACTATAACCACTCGTTGTTTGGATAGTACTCGTCGTCATCTATCCAACAAGCTTGACTTTGCTCAATTCGGAGCTCATATGCAAACGTTATGACAATTCTGGTTTTCCTGCTACATTTGTTTTGCTTGGGGCTTGCTTGATGTACACTTGCGGTAGTATCGCTCTGGGCAGCAGTAGTACCGCTTGTAAGCGACAGTACTATCCCAGTCGGGCAGTACTTCTATTGTTCCAGTAACGCGTGCACTTCCACTTATTCTGGGGGTTCCATTTTTCGTGTCGAGTTCATCAGTAGTAGGATGGCAGTGAGGTGTTGCAATACCGCCTAGCGGTAGTACCGTCCGGGTCAGGCGATAGTACCAGTGCTTTGGTACTAGCGTCGTGCTTTGCTCTACCCTACCTCCTCAGCTCATGTGTTCTGCATCTCCCGCGGTAGTACCGATTCGGCGGCACTACCACCCCGAGGTTCCTTGCCTTTGCTCTATTTTTTTAGATATACCGACTGAGTGGTAGTACCGCTCCATGGAGCGGTAGTACCGCTTGTGTGTGGGCTGAGCATATAACAATTGGATTCGGGAGGTCCTATAAAATGGGGTCTTCTTCCCCAATGGTTCTTATCGTTCTAGCTCGTGTTTGCCCCCCATTGTTGACCTTCTTCAAGCTTGCTATCTCTCAATCCCTATAATGATTCTTGCTAGTTCTTGAGGGAAAAGAGAGAGAAGATCTAGATCTACATTTCCACCAATCACTTTCTCCTCTATGTGAGGGGAACCCCTTGGATCTAGACCTTGGAGTTCTCTGTGTTCTCTTCTTTGTTCTTCCTCTCATTTTCCTCCATAGCATTAGTTGTTGTGGTGGGATTTGGGACAGAAGGACTTGGGCACTCTGTGTGCTCTTGCTATTGCATTTGGTGCATAGGTTTGAGTTCTCCACGGTGATACGTGGAAGTGAAGTTTGAGAAGCTTATTACTTTGGGTGCTTTCTACCCTAGAGTTTGTTCCTCTTGGGTGCTTGGGTGCCCTAGACGGCTGGTGGTGCTTCGGAGCTCAATCATTGTGGTGTAAATCTCTAGATAAGCGTCGGGGTCTCCAATTAGGTTGTGGAGATTGCCTCGAGTAATTTGTACGGGTACCGGTGATCGCCCCCAAAGGGTTGCCAAAGTGTACGGGTTCGGTGACCACCCTCAAGGGTCCCATAGTGGAATCACGGCATCTTGCATTATACAAGGGCGTGAGGAGATTACAGTGGCCCTAGTGGCTTCTTGCGGAGTATTGTGCCTTGTAAGTGCATCTAGTGCCCCTTAGTGATTTTGGTGTATTGAAGACGTATAGGTTAAGGGACTGATGCGTTTGTGAGTGTACACAGGTCTATAAGTCTATGAGGAGTTTGATATTTACAGAGAAAGTCGACCCCTAAAAATGAAGTTCTTCGACTGAAGACTTTGGATTTCTGAAGACTTTCTGAAGACTTTGAAAGTGAACAAATTGGTGTGACCTTGAAGACTTGGTAATCATTCGAGGAACATGAAGCGTGAAGACTTTGTTTTTATAGTTTCATTTTCTCTTTCTTGAGTCATAGGAAACACCGTACTGTTAAAGGGGGTCGAGGAAATACTAAGGAAAAATTTCCATGTGATGCTCAACTCAAAATCCTACACCTACCAATCCCTTCGAGTGAAGCCATTGGAAATCTCATACAGTTCAGTCATATTCTTCAGTGACAAAGACGAAGTTCTTCTGGTCTCTGAGGAATTTGTTCTGACTGAGGAGTTAGGAATTCGCCAGTGCGAATTGCCTACACAGTGAGGAACATGATAGCGCTGAGGAATTTGATAGTCAAAATTCCGACCGTTGTTGTGCTACGTGCCAGCTGTCCCAAATTATCCTACCACCTAACGGTCAGATCAGACAAGGGCATTTATGTCTTATCATGTCGGATTGCTCCCTAGGCTATAAATAGCCGCCCCCTACAACCACTAGCTGGTTGGCTACTCCGAGAGAAACTGAAACTTGTCATTTGAGAGCATCCCATCCTCCGAGGACTTTGAGCGAAAATCATCAAGTGAGGAAAACCCAAACCCAAACCTTCAAAACCCCAAAGTGATTGAGCATCACTGAAGAGATTGATCCTGCGTAGATCCGATGATTGTTACCTTTGAAGACTGTGCTTCTTCCAGACGGTTAGGCGTCAAGGTCTAGAGCATCCAAGAAGAATTGTGGATCGCTGAGTGACCGAGTTTGTGAAGGTTCGAAAGTCACTTGAAGACTTACCACAAGTGATTGGGTGAGGTCTGTGTGACTTTAGCTCAAGGAGAATTCAGTGAGGACTATGTGTCCAGGACTGGGTGTCCTCGAGTTTAAATACTCAGCCACTCCAACCAGATGTACAACTGAGACAACAGTTGGAGCTGGTCTACCAAATCATTGTCTTCACCGAGCTCACTGGTTCTATCTCCTCATCTCTTTCATTTCCTCATGTATGTTGTTGTGTGCCTGTCCATATTTGTTTGAAGACTTTGACTGAAGACTTTCTCAATTTCCTCAGTTTAATTTCTTTAGTCTGTCCGTCTTCTTTCTTGTGTTATCTTGTGTTTACGCTTTCTGTACTCTGTGCTTGTCTTCATTTCATCATGATGACTATGCTTGTGTTCTGTGATGTTTACTTCTGAGTACTTATTCTGCTGCAAGTATTTCTTCTCTTAGGAATTTCCTCACCAGGAAATTCCTCAGTGAAGAATTCATAAAAACCGCCTATTCACCCCCCCTCTAGTCGATATAACGCACTTTCAATTGGTATCAGAGCAAGGTACTCCCTTGTTTTGTGTGATTTTGGTTTAACCGCCTGGAGCTTTAGTTATGTCAATCGCTGGTATGATCAAGGTCTCTGCTGGGTGTCCTACCTTCGATGTAACGGACTACCCCTACTGGAAGAATAAGATGCGAATGCATCTTGAGGCAATTGATAACGATCTCTGATATGTTGTGGAAAATGGTGTTCCCTCAGTCACACCTTCCATGAATGCTGCTGATGTGAAGAGATTCAAGAAACTCGATTCTCAAGTGAAGAACATCATATGTGGCCATCTGAGCAAAGGGCAATATGACAACCGGCAGGAGCCATAGGAGTTGTCTTAATTATTGTATGACCTACGCGTCAATGATTTAACGCCATGTAATTACTTTACTTTATTGTTAAACCGTTAGCCATAGTAGTAGAAGTAATAGTTGTCGAGCAACCCCATTGAGACACGATGATGGAGATCATGATGATGGAGATCATGGTGTCATGCTGGTGACGAAGATGATCATGGAGCCCCGAAGATGGAGATCAAAGGAGCTATATGATATTGGCCATATCATGTCACTACTATTTGATTGCATGTGATGGTTATCATGTTTTTGCATCTTGTTTACTGAGAATGAGGTAGTAAATAAGATGATCCCTCATAATAATTTCAAGAAAGTGTTCCCCCTAACTATGCGCCGTTGCGAAAGTTCGTTGTTTCGAAGCACCACGTGATGATCGGGTGTGATAGATTCTAACGTTCACATACAACGGGTGTAAGACAGATTTACACACGCATAAACACTTAGGTTAACTTGACGAGCCTAGCATGTACAGACATGGCCTCGAAACACAAGAGACCGAAAGGTCGAACATGAGCCCAATGGAAGATACGATCAACATGGAGATGTTCACCGATGATGACTAGTCCGTCTCACGTGATGATCGGACACGGCCTAGTCGACTCGGATCATGTATCACTTAGATGACTAGAGGGATGTCTAATCTGAGTGGGAGTTCATTAAATAATTTGATTAGATGAACTTAATTATCATGAACTTAGTCTAAAATCTTTACAATATGTCTTGTAGATCAAATGGCCCACGTTACCCTCAACTTCAACGCGTTCCTAGAGAAAACCAAGCTGAAAGATGATGGCAGCAACTATACGGACTGGGTCCAGAACCTGAGGATCATCCTCATAGCTGCCAAGAAAGATTATGTCCTAGAAGCACCGCTAGGTGAAGCTCCCATCCCAGAGAACCAAGACGTTATGAACGCTTGGCAGTCTCGTGCTGATGATTACTCCCTCGTTCAGTGCGGCATGCTTTACAGCTTAGAACCGGGGCTCCAAAAGCATTTTGAGCAACACGGAGCATATGAGATGTTCGAAGAGCTGAAAATGGTTTTCCAAGCTCATGCCCGGGTCGAGAGATATGAAGTCTCCAACAAGTTCTTCAGCTGTAAGATGGAGGAAAATAGTTCTGTCAGTGAGCACATACTCAAGATGTCTGGGTTGCACAACCGCTTGACTCAGCTGGGAGGTAATCTCCTGGATGACGCGGTTATTAACAGAATCCTCCAGTCACTTCCACCGAGCTACAAGAGCTTTGTGATGAACTTCAATATGCAAGGGATGGAAAAGACCATTCCTGAGGTATATTCAATGCTGCAATCAGTGGAGGTAGAGATCAAGAAAGAACATCAGGTGTTGATGGTGAATAAAACCACTAAGTTCAAGAAAGGCAAGGGTAAGAAGAACTTCAAGAAGGACGGCAAGGGAGTTGCCGCGCCCGTTAAGCCAGTTACCGGGAAGAAGTCAAAGAATGGACCCAAGCCTGAGACTGAGTGCTTTTATTGCAAGGGAAGTGGTCACTAGAAGCGGAACTGCCCCAAGTACTTAGCGGACAAGAAGCCGGCAACACTAAAGGTATATGTGATATACATAT
The DNA here is from genome assembly GCF_018294505.1 of Triticum aestivum. Lineage (NCBI taxonomy): Eukaryota > Viridiplantae > Streptophyta > Magnoliopsida > Poales > Poaceae > Triticum > Triticum aestivum. The sequence goes on along the minus strand of NC_057804.1, from coordinate 587,486,267 downwards.
AATTGATGTGTACCTTACCAGTACTCGTAGTAGCTCCTGGGTATTTGATACCGGTGCGGTTGCTCATATTTGTAACTCAAAGCAGGAACTGCGGAATAAACGGAGACTCGCGAAGGACGAGGTGACGATGCACGTCGGGAATGGTTCCAAGGTCGATGTGATCGTCGTTGGCACGCTACCTCTACATTTACCTACGGGATTAGTTTTAAACCTCAATAATTGTTATTTAGTGCCTAGTTTGAGCATGAACATTCTATCTGGATCTCGTTTAATACGAGATGGCTACTCATTTAAATCCGAGAATAATGGTTGTTCTATTTATATGAGAGATATGTTTTATGGTCATGCCCCGATGGTCAATGGTTTATTCTTAATGAATCTCGAACGTGATGTTACACATATTCATAGTGTGAACACCAAAAGATGTAAAGTTGATAACGATAGTCCCACATACTTGTGGCACTGCCGCCTTGGTCACATTGGTGTCAAGCGCATGAAGAAGCTCCATGCTGATGGACTTTTAGAGTCTCTCGATTATGAATCATTTGACACATGCGAACCATGCCTCATGGGCCAAATGACCAAGACTCCGTTCTCCGGAACAATGGAGCGAGCAACCAACTTATTGGAAATCATACATACTGATGTGTGCGGACCAATGAGCGTTGAGGCTTGCGGAGGATATCGTTATGTTCTCACTGTCACTGACGACTTGAGTAGATATGGGTATGTCTACTTGATGAAACACAAGTCTGAGACCTTTGAAAAGTTCAAGGAATTTCAGAATGAGGTAGAGAATCAACATGACCGAAAGATAAAGTTCCTATGATCAGATCATGGAGGAGAATATTTAAGTCACGAATTTGGTATGCACTTAAGGAAATGTGGACTCATTTCACAACTCACGCCGCCTGGAACACCTCAGTGTAACGGTGTGTCCAAACGTCGTAATCGCACTTTATTGGATATGGTGCGATCTATGATGTCTCTTACCGATTTACCGCTATCTTTTTGGGGATACGATCTAGAGATAGCTACATTCACTTTAAATAGGGCACCGTCTAAATCTGTTGAGATGACACCGTATGAATTATGGTTTGGGAAGAAACCTAAACTATCGTTTCTAAAAGTTTGGGGATGCGATGCTTATGTCAAGAAACTTCAACCTGAAAAGCTCGAACCCAAGTCGGAAAAATGCGTCTTCATAGGATACCCTAAGGAAACCATTGGGTATACCTTCTACCTCAGATCCGAAGGCAAGATATTTGTTGCCAAGAACGGGTCCTTTCTGGAGAAAGAGTTTCTCTCGAGAGAAGTAAGTGGGAGGAAAGTGGAACTTGATGAAGTACTACCTCTTGAACCGGTGATTAGCGCAGCTCAGGAAGATGTTCCTGTGGTGCCAGCACCAACTGAAGAGGAAGTTAATGATGATGATCAAGGTACTTCAGATCAAGTTACTACTGAACTTCGTAGGTTCACAAGGACATGTTCCACACCAGAGTGGTATGGAAACCCTGTCCTAGAAATCATGTTGTTAGACAACGGTGAACCTTCGAACTATGAAGAAGCGATGGCGGGCCCAGATTCCAACAAATGGCTTGAAGCCATGCAATCCGAGATAGGATCCATGTATGAAAACAAAGTATGGACTTTGACAGACTTGCCCGATGATCGGCGAGCGATAGAAAACAAATGGATCTTTAAGAAGAAGATGGACGCGGATGGTAATGTTACCATCTATAAAGCTCGACTTGTCACTAAGGGTTATCGGCAAGTTCAAGGGGTTGACTATGATGAGACTTTCTCTCCCGTAGCGAAGCTAAAGTCCGTCTGAATCATGTTAGCAATTGCCGCATACTATGATTATGAGATATGGCAAATGGACGTCAAAACGGCATTCCTTAATGGTCATCTTAAGGAAGAACTGTATATGATGCAGCCGGAAGGTTTTGTCGACCCTGAGAATGCTAACAAGGTATGCAAGCTCCATCGATCCATTTATGGGCTGGTGCAAGCATCTCGGAGTTGGAACATTCGCTTTGATGAGATGATCAAAGCGTTTGGGTTTATGCACACTTATGGAGAAGCCTGCGTTTACAAGAAAGTGAGTGGGAGCGCTGTAGCATTTCTCATATTATATGTAGATGACATACTTTTGATGGGAAATGATATAGAACTCTTGGACAGCATTAAGGCCTACTTGAATAAGTGTTTTTCAATGAAGGACCTTGGAGAAGCTGCTTACATATTAGGCATCAAGATCTATAGGGGTAGATCGAGACGCCTCATAGGTCTTTCACAAAGCACATACCTTGATAAGATATTGAAGAAGTTCAATATGGATCAGTCCAAGAAAGTGTTCTTGCCTGTATTACAAGGTGTGAGATTGAGCTCGGCTCAATGCCCGACCACGACAGAAGATAAAGAAGAGATGAGTGTCATCCCCTATGCCTCAGCCATAGGGTCTATTATGTATGCCATGCTGTGTACCATACCTGATGTAAACCTTGCCGTAAGTTTGGTAGGAAGGTACCAAAGTAATCCCGGCAAGGAACACTGGACAGCGGTCAAGAACATCCTAAAGTACCTGAAAAGGACTAAGGATATGTTTCTCGTTTATGGAGGTGACGAAGAGCTCGTCGTAAAGGGTTACGTCGACGCTAGCTTCGACACAGATCTGGATGACTCTAAGTCACAAACCGGATACGTGTATATTTTGAATGGTGGGGCAGTAAGCTGGTGCAGTTGCAAGCAAAGCGTCGTGGCGGGATCTACATGTTAAGCGGAGTACATGGCAGCCTCGGAGGCAGCGCATGAAGCAATCTGGGTGAAGGAGTTCATCACTGACCTAGGAGTCATACCCAATGCGTCGGGGACGATCAAACTCTTCTGTGACAACACTGGAGCTATTGCACTTGCCAAGGAGCCCAGGTTTCACAAGAAGACCAGGCACATCAAGCGTCGCTTCAACTCCATTCGTGAAAATGTTCAAGATGGAGACATAGATATTTGTAAAGTACACACGGACCTGAATGTAGCAGATCCGTTGACTAAACCTCTCCCTAGGGCAAAACATGATCAACACCAAAATTCCATGGGTGTTCGATTCATCACAATGTAACTAGATGATTGACTCTAGTGCAAGTGGGAGACTGTTGGAAATATGCCCTAGAGGCAATAATAAAATGGTTATTATTATATTTCTTTGTTCATGGTAATAGTCTATTATTCATGCTATAATTGCGTTATCTGGAAATCGTAATACACATGTGAATGCATAGACCACAACGTGTCCCTAGTGAGCCTCTAGTTGACTAGCTCATTGATCAACAGAGAGTCATGGTTTCCTGACTATGGGCATTGGATGTCATTGATAACGGGATCACATCATTAGGAGAATGATGTGATGGACAAGACCCAATCCTAAGCATAGCTCAAAGATCGTGTAGTTCGTTTAGCTAGAGCTTTTCCAAATGTCAAGTATCATTTCCTTAGACCATGAGATTGTGCAACTCCCGGATACCGTAGGAGTGCTTTGGGTGTGCCAAACGTCACAACGTAACTGGGTGACTATAAAGGTGCACTACGGGTATCTCCGAAAGTGTCTGTTGGGTTGGCACGAATCGAGACTGGGATTTGTCACTCCGTATGACGGAGAGGTATCTCTGGGCCCACTCGCTAATGCATCATCATAATGAGCTCAATGTGACCAAGCGTCTGGTCACGGGATCATGCATTATGGTATGAGTAAAGTGACTTGCCGTTAATGAGATTAAACGAGGTATTGGGATACCAACGATCGAATCTCGGGCATGTAACGTACCGATTGACAAAGGGAATTGTATACGGGATTGCTTGAGTCCTCGACATCGTGGTTCATCCGATGAGATCATCAAGGAGCATGTGGGAGCCAACATGGGTATCCAGATCCCGCTGTTGGTTATTGACCAGAGAGGCGTCTCGGTCATGTCTGCATGTCTCCCAAACCCGTAGGGTCTACACACTTAAGGTTCGGTGACGCTAGGGTTGTAGAGATATGAGTATGTAGTAAACCGAAAGTTGTTTGGAGTCCCAGATGAGATCCCGGACGTCACGAGGAGTTCCGGAACGGTTCGGAGGTAAAGAATTATATATAGGAAGTGAAGTTTCGGCCATCGGGAAAGTTTCAGGGGTTACCGGTATTGTACTGGGACCATCGGAAGGGTCCCGGGGGTCCACCGAGTGGGGCCACCTATCCCGAAGGGCCCCATGGGCTGAAGTGGGAGGGGAACCAGCCCCTGGTGGGCTGGTGTGCCCCCCCTTGGGCCCCCCTGCGCCTAGGGTTGGGAAACCCTAGGGGTGGGGGCGCCTCCACTTGCCTTGGGGGGCAAGCCACCCCCTGGCCGCCGCCCCCCCTTGGAGATCCCATCTCCTAGGGCTGGCGCCCCCCCCCCCCCAGGGGGACTATATAAAGAGGGGGGAGGGAGGGAAGCCGCACCCATGCTCTTGGCGCCTCCCTCTCCCTCTGCTACACCTCTCCCTCTCGCAGACGCTTGGCGAAGCCCTGCCGAGATCGCTGCTGCATCCACCACCACGCTGTCGTGCTGCTGGATCTTCATCAACCTCTCCTTTCCCCTTGCTGGATCAAGAAGGAGGAGACGTCTCCCTGACCGTACGTGTGTTGAACGCGGAGGTGCCGTCCGTTCGGCGCTAGGATCTCCGGTGATTTGGATCACGACGAGTACGACTCCCTCAACCTCGTTCTCTTGAACGCTTCCGCTCAATCTACAAGGGTATATAGATGCACTCCTCTCTCTCGTTGCTAGATGAACTCATAGATTGATCTTGGTGAAACCGTAGAAAAAAATTTATTTTCTGCAACGTTCCCCAACACAAATGTCTATGATGGGAGAGTTGAAATTCTTTTTAGGTCTTCAAACTCGTCAATAGCGCAATGGGATGTTCATATCTTAGGAGAAATACCTCAAGGACGTACTGAGGAAATTCGGCATGCAAGATTGCAAAGGGGTCAAAATTCCAATGCCCACAAATGGCCATCTATGCACTAATGAAAATGGTAAAGACTTCGATCAAAAGGTATACCGCTCCATGATTGGCTCTTTATTGTATCTATGTGCATCTAGGCCGAATATTATGCTTAGTGTTTGCATGTGTGCCCGATTTCAAGCTACACCGAAGGAATCACACCATAAGGCTGTGAAGCATATTCTTTGATATCTAGCTCACACACCAACACTTGGATTACGGTATCCCAAGGGCTCTTCATTTGATCTCATTGTATATTCAGACTCTGACTATGTTGGCGATCGCGTGGATCGCAAGTCAACGTCAGGCACATGCCATTTCCTTGGACGATCTTTGGTTTGTTGGTCTCGAAGAAACAGAACTGTGTATCACTCTCAACTGCAGAAGCTGAGTACATTGCTGCTGGATCGTGTTGTTCTCAATTACTTTGGATGAAGCAAACACTCAAGGACTATGGTATCAATGTGCAGAATGTGCCTCTCTACTGCGACAATGAGAGTGCTATCAAGATTGCTCATAACCCAGTTCAGCACTCAAAGACCAAGCACATCCAGATTCGTCATCATTTTCTTCGTGATCATGTGTTGAAGGGCGACATCTCCATCAACCACGCAAGCACTGAAGATCAGCTGGCCGATATATTCACTAAGCCCTTGGATGAGAAGAGATTTAGCAAGTTGCGGTGTGAGCTAAATATCCTAGAATCTCCGAATGTTCTCTGAAATGGACACACATCCTAACACTTATGCTGACTTGATGACTTAGATGCGCAACACACGTAGTAACATTTTTCTTCAATCAATGAAGACTAACCCTCTAAGTGTGAAGAAATTAATGAAGAAATTGATTCTCAGAGCCCTACGACAATTGTACGCGGTGTCTGAAATTAGCTTTCTTATACGGTGGGTCACGCCACCAACCAAAGTTGAAAATCTTCAATTTGAGTTTTTCTTCATTTTTGAAATTCCTCAGTTTTTCAAATTCTTCAACTTTGCATTGTCTTCACTCTTTCCGGTGTTGTTCTTCGTTTGAAAATATATGTATGAGTTTTATGTCCTCTACAGCTTTCACTTATTGCTAATTCTTCAAGTTGATTTCTTCTGCTAAGTGAATGTGATCGGACCCTTCCCCCTCTATGCTAAACTCAACCTAGTCTATTCACAAATTCTTCATGTGCGTTCTATTTGAAACTCATTCAAAATCTTCACTGTGTCCTTGACAGCTGAAGAAATTGCGAATGGAAATTTTAATATATCTGATCTGAATTTTTGGCTTTGCCGCTCAAACCGTTCCGCATCCCATGACAATACTTATCTATTCACCCATGATCCTACACAATCGCCACCTCTCAGTACATGGGTGACACATGTCAAGCGAATGAGAAGGGCCAGGGGCACGTTCGTCCAAAATCTTCGGGCGTACAGTTTTTCACTTCCACTATAAATACCCCTGCCTCTTCCTCACTTCACTTTTTACTCCCCTCGCTCTCACTCCTGCTCGAGCTTCCCGAAACCCTAGTGCCGTCGCTACTTCATCATCGCCGATGAGGAAGAGCTTCACTGCCTCGACCTCGTCGCCGTCGTACTCGCGCCGGTTGCGGATTTCTTCACTCCACCGCCGCCGTAGCCGTCTTCCTCTGCTAAGTTAGGGCGTGGAAGATCTGAACTGATGAACTTCACATCTATACTTCTCAGTTCATCGTGTTCTTCATCTTGGGTAATTAAAAGTTACTTTTACTACCATCTTTGATTCTTTTGTTTTCTTGAAAATCTTCAAAGGTGTTTATTCTTCAAATCTTCACACACATGAACACCTCACATGTCATCGACTCTTGATTCGCTTCTCTAAGCAATGTTTTTCTTCAAGATTCCTCAATTGTATGGATTTTCGATCTATACAACTCTGGAACCTAATACAAAGAACGCTTAGTGAAATTCCTCAAGACTCATCTGGTCAAATTCCTCAAACCTATTCATTTTTGAAAAACCTTCTGAGAATGCATATGACCTCTCCAAATTCCTCGCAACTATACTCTGTTCACAAGTACAAATTTCTGCTGCTAAATCACTAGGTTCTCATCAACTTAACTCATTTGTAGCGTTCCTCGAAGAAAAGTTGCACACCTCTTCAGAAACCTCAGTTGCTCATATTCCTCAGCTGAAGAAAATGGTTGATAAGAAGCCACAGAAGGGAGGAAAGCAGCCTGAGATCAATACTGTGTTTGAAATCCCTGAGGACATTTATGCTGGATACTGCACTCCTGATGAGGCCAAGTTTGGCAAGGAGGACAAGAATCAGCGGAAGGTGCGCATACAACGGATAGAGAGGAGATGGGCACGAGAATGGAGGGAGTACAGGTATGTTACTCCCAAGTATATGAAGAAATTCGCGCTCAACCCTCCATGCTCAAGACCTCCATTGGCACCAGGCCAAGTGGCAGATCCCACTAGGCTCAAGCACGGTGAGGACTATGCTAATGAATGGGCAAAGCGCTAGGCCAAACTGGCCAAGCAAGCAAAAGAAGCAGTGAAGAAATTCAATGCAGACTCTGCTGCTGCTGCTGCCTCTGCTGAGGCCTCTACTAGTCAGCCGAAGAAGGCAATGCTAAGAAGCCTGCTCATAAGTCAAGCGCTTCTCCCTCAATGCCCTCATGGCCAAGCTCCTCGGCAATGCCCTCAAGGCTAGATTCTTCAAAGCCCTCACGGCCAATTCCTCAGTCTGCTCCTCCTCCTCCAAAGTCTTCAGCTCCTCCGACAAAGTCTTCAGCTCCTCCGACAAAGTCTTCAGCTGCTCCGACCAGATCCTTGGCACCTGTGCATCTTGCCACATGCCAATGGACCCAAGGCATCTCAATTGCCTCAGGAGCATCTGCAAGTTCCTCAGCTGCACCAAAATCCTCAGCTGGCCCCTCTCTGCTGAAGAAAAAGGCCACTGCTGGACGAGGCCTTCGACCAAGTCCTCAAAAAGAAGCAGGTCGCCTTCCAAGTGCCCTTTGATGATGATGAGGCTGATGATGAAGAACTTGCCGAAATCATCAGAGACAGGCAAGCCAGGGCCGCTAGAGCCAAAGGCAGCAATGTGCCACTGATGTTGGATCCAAAGTTGATCCTCGATTACATTGACCTATGGCACAAGGACCCTAATACGCCTTTGCCGGAGATGAACCTCACTCCTGGCTAGAGTCATGTTCTGACTACCTTTATTGAGGAAGAAAAGTGGAAATTTGAACAAGGCAGAAAGCTGAAGAAAGCGCAATACAAGAAGCAGCGCTACCTCAAGGACAATGTCCTCACTCTCTCCCCTGATCAGCTCATTGCTTTGCAAGCTGAAATCAAGCAATTGAGTGATGAATTCGATCGCTACTATGCTGATTGGAAGGGCGCCAAGGTGCGGTTCGTCAATCTGACAAAGAAATTCACTTCAAGTGTTGCTCCTCCTGTGCACATTGAAGTTACTCAGGCAGAAGCATCTGCTCAGCCTACTGAAGAACATGCCAGCACCGCTAATGACAATCAGGCTACTGAAGAAAATGAGAGTATCAGGGCTGATGACTCCATTCCAGCCGCTGAAGAAATTGCCAGGGCATCCACTAGTGGTGCGCCTGAAGAAAGTAAAGAAGTCAGGGCAACTACATCAATTACGCCTGAAGAAACTGAACCCAAGTCCTCTGCACCTCCTGCGCCTACACCAGCTCCGATCCTTCCATCTGCATCAGATGCGAAGAAGACCAAGGTTGCCGAGCATGCAGCTGTGAAGAAAAGGAAGGCATCAACTTCATCAAATTCTTCAGCTCTGAAGAAGATGAAGCCACTGACTAGCTCTATTGACAACCCAATTGATGTCGTTCCAGTCTCCTTCATGCCATCAAAGGACCTTGTTCCTTTTGGTGAAGATTATGTGATTCCCAATGAATCTGATGAAGAAACTTCTTCTGCTGCTTCGACATAGTAGTTGGATGAAAAAATTGAAGTGGATGAAATCCCTTCAACCCCAGTCATTTCCTCACCTATGCCTCAGTTCACTGCTGAAGAAGCAGGTGTTGAAGAAATGGAAGATGAGGATGTGGACATTGGTTGTAACACTCATGTGCTCAATGATGAGTTTTGGGACAGTCAGCACCCCAACTCTCCAATGTTCACTCCGCTCCAAGCAATTCCTCAGTCCCCTGCTGCTACTGAAGTGCAAACTGGATCTGAAGAACCTCATGCAACCCCAAGTGTTCATGAAGAAATTCCAGCCACTAGTGCTGAAGAAAATGTCAATGAGGAAATGAAGAACCAGGCTGAAGCTGCAGAAGAGCCTGAAATTCCTCAGCATGAGGAACCTGAGATTGCGATTCCTGAAGTGGTGATGGAATTGACTGACACTCCTCAGCCCAAGCCAAAGGATCCCTTCTCAAAGAAGCAAAAATTCAAGGTTGATGATTTCTTCAGCGAGCACGTGTTCTTCACTGAATTCAACCCCTATGACAATGCTCGTCTTAGACGGAAGCGCTTCTGGACTGCCAGCCAGGACAACTTCTATTCCTCACTGCTTTTCAACAAGGACAAAGTCTTCGATCACGAGCATATTCCTCATGTGGACATGGAATCTATGTCGTGCTTCTCTCAAGTCCTCAGCATGCTTCATGATGCAGGCTTGCTCAACTTCTGCTCTGACATAGTTGATTGGAATGAAGAGCTTATTCTTCAGTTCTATGCAACTCTGCATATCGCAGGTGATGCTGCTAACGTCAACTCATGGGTGTTGGACTGGATGGCTGAAAACACTCATTACAAGGCACCTGTCTCTAGATTGCTTCGTGCCTTGCCAATCAGTCCTCCACCTGACGGTGCTCGTTGTCTGTATGATGATCCTGAACTCACTGTTCACTATATGCAAGTGCTCATGAAGCCGCTGAAGCCTGGTCAAGCCCCAAGGACCAAATTCCTTGTGAAGGAATTACTCTACGTTCCTAGAACTATCTACCGCATTCTGACGAAGACCATTAGTCCCATCAAAGGCCATGACTCATTCGATGAAGAAGTTATCGGGATGATGAAGAATATGCTTTTCAGCATAATGCATGGCATCCCCATGAACTATCATGATTTCTTCATGAGGACTCTGGCAAATGTTGCACTTTCACCTTTTGAGCTGAAGCCTTACACGCCGTGGATCATGATATTCCTCAGAACAAGGTCTTCACTCAACTACAAGGCTGATTTTCAGAATCACCTCAGCTACTTTCCCCCTATTGAAGTCCTCAAGTGGAAAATTTCCTCATCTGATGAGAAGGGCAAGTCATCAGCCGTAACCGATGAAGGCATTCGTCCATTGGATGGTCAGTTCCGCAAAGCTGCATCTTACTCCACCAATAATGACTCTGCCACTCATGATTCTGCTGCCAATGCTACCAAGTCAAGTCCTCAAGCTACTGCTCCTCATGTGATGACTGACCGTGAACTGCTTATAAGTCTTCACCAGAAGGTGAATCGAAACCACAAATGGGTTAAGCGTCAGTTTGGCTCTATTCTTCACAACATGACTTCTACACATAATGCAGTGAAGAAAAACCATTACTACCTCCATGAAGTGTTTGATCGCACCTGGGCTATTCTGTCACATCTATATGGTGAAGAAGATCCGAAGCAAATGGGCTTCAAGGAAGACTTTGACTGGTCTGCTCCTCCACTGAATAAACTCAAGGAGGTCAAGGTTCCTCCCTTGGTCGCTAGTTCATATTCTTCATCGCATGACACGGACGAGTACGAAGACTTGGACGACACTGCAGCAGGCCCTACAACGAATCAAGACCCTGACAACGCTGGCGCTCCTCCATCATCATGATATTCTTCAGGGGCGTTAGTCCTTAGTTTCAACCCTTTTGGTCATTCGATGACAAAGGGGGAGAAATTTGAGTTAGTCTTCAAGCGGGTCTATCTTATATGGGCGTTTATTTCTAAGTTACAACTCTTGTTCTTCTGATGTCTTTGCTGGATCGAGTTGTAATCTTAAACTCTATGGTGGCCTCATACTTTTGTTGTGTTCTTCTGCATGCTTATTCCTCATTAATGTTAATGCATGCATGCTGAATTACATCAGTCACCATATTTCATCACGCATTTCAAATTCTTCATATTATATGTCAAAAGCGTGTATGAATTACAAGATATAGGGGAGATCTCCATGATTATACTCGTCAAGTGTGCAATGCTTCAAAAGCAAATTCCTCACTATGCACATCTTCAGGGGGAGTTCTTCTATATCTTGCAATCAAATTCCTCAATATCAGTATTTACACTTCATATATTTATCCCCGTTGAGAACTTAACCTATATTGTCATCAATCACCAAAAAGGGGGAGATTGTAAGTGCATCTAGTGCCCCTTAGTGATTTTGGTGTATTGAAGACTTATAGGTTAAGGGACTAATGCGTTTGTGAGTGTACACAGGTCTTGTAACGCCCAGATAATTATGCTACAGTAAAACTCTCCTAATGATGCCATGTCATCTACGTTACTGTTGCTAATCAAGTGGTAGTTTAAAAAACATTGCAAATTCAAAAATGAATTAGCGACAAACACCCAAAGTTTTCAAAAGTCAAAACAAAAATGTTCGGGGGGTTGCCAAATATTGCATCGGTAATTATGGTGAAGTAAGCACATTTTTATAAAATGCCTAAATACTTTTAAATGAATTTAAATAGAAAAGAAATAATAAAGAAAATACAAAAGGGAAAAACAAACAGAAGACAAAAAAAAGAAGAGAAAACCCTCCCCCCCACTGGGCCGACTGGCCCAGCTGGCCACCAACCCACCCGCACGGCCACAGCCCCTGCCTCCTGGACCGCAACCATCCTGGTCGGCCCAGCCGGCCCAGCCCCCCCCCCCCCCCCCCGCCCCCCGCACCCCCCCCCCTTTCATGTTCCTTGGTCGCGCGCCGCTACAGGGCGCGGTAGCCACCGAACCCGCTCGCCGGCGTCGAGGAGGATAAGGACGCCACGGCCCCCTGCCTCCTCGGTCCCTCCTCCCACTCGCCCCCACTCTCCCTCGTCTCTCCCCCACCTCTCGATCCCGATCTGGATCGGGGAGGGGGGATCGAACCCGGCGACCCCGACGCCATCGCCTCGGTGCCTCGCCGCCCTACGTCGCCACCACTGCCGACGCTGCCCCGCGCTCGACGTCGGACCTCCCTGCTGGCCTGCCTCCTCCACGCCGCCGTCGTCCACGTCCTCCACCACGAGCACCACTGCCTTGGACCCTACATCCCTCCGTGAGCACCACTCCCATCTTCCTCTCTGACCCCGCGCCGGAGTCGTCCTCGACGGGACTCGCTCGCCCGCGTGCTCCCGCAGCTCCGCCCGACCCTCGCCCCGTAGCCTTCCCCGCGGCCTGGTACCCGTGGCCACCCCGCCGTGCACAGCGCCCGCACCGTGGCCTCCCCGCCCGGCAGCCTCTTCGCCCGTAGCACCGCGCTCCCGCCCGAGCGCACACGCCCCCGTCCAGCCACTGCTGCCCCTTGCCCAGTGCTCTCGCCGTGGGCGCCTCTCCACCAGCCATGGCCTCGCCGTGGCCACCGCCCCCCTGCTCCGGCGCCTTGCCGGGTCCGCCCGCACCTGGGCATGCGCCCGCTCAGGCCGCGTCCTGCACCCGCGCCCGCTAAGCGCGCCCGATAGGCCCCTGTGCCTGTGACATGTGGGGCCCAACCCCTGGAACGTTAAAAAAGAGATATAAAAAATGAATTAAAAATAAATAAATATATTAATTAATTAATTAATTAACTAGATTAATTAAGTTAATTAAATCCTGAATAGTTGACTAGTTAATTAAACTAAGTAACTGTTAATTAGATATCAGTCTATGACAGAATGGACCCACGCGTCAGTTTGACCAAGTCAAACTGACTGTTGACTGCTGACGTCATGCTGACGTCATGGTGACATCAGCGTGCACTGTTCTGGATAATGTTGAATTTAAATAAATAATTAAAATCAGAAAATGATTTAAATCTTTAGAAAATCATATCTTTTAATTCGTATCTCGGATGAAAATACTTTCTACATGAAAGTTGCTCAGAACGACGAGACGAATCCGGATACGCAGCCCGTTCGTCCGCCACACACCCCTAGCATACCGAACACACAACTTTCCCCTCCAGTACCTCTGCCCGAAGACGCGAAACACCGGGGATACTTTCTCGGATGTTTTCCCCTTCGTCGGTATCACCTACTACCGCGATTGGGCACACCTAGCATCATTACTTGTCATGCCATGCATTGATATGCATCTGTTTGCATTGTATTCATTGTTTCTTCCCCCTCTTCTCTCCGGTAGACTACGAGACCGACGCTGCTGCTGCCCAGTTCGACTACGGAGTTGACGACCCCTCCTTCTTGCCAGAGCAACCAGGCAAGCCCCCCCCCCCTTGATCACCAGATATCGCCTATTCTCCTCTATACTGCTTGCATTAGAGTAGTGTAGCATGTTACTGCTTTCCGTTAATCCTATTCTGATGCATAGCCTGACATTGTTGCTACATCTGTTGATACCTTACCTGCAATCCTAAATACTTAGTATAGGATGCTAGTTTATCACCATTGGCCCTACATTCTTGTCAGTCTGCCTTGCTATACTATTGGGCCGTGATCACTCGGGAGGTGATCACGGGTATTTACTATACATATATACATACTACAGATGGTGACTAAAGTCGGGTTCGCTCGAAGAGTACCCGCGAGTGATTCACGGATTGGGGGCTGAAAGGACCTTTGTCCCGACGGCCCTCTGTGTGGATCTTTGTGGTAGAGCGACAGGGCATGTTGAGACCACCTAGGCGAGAGGTGGGCCTGGCCCTGGTCGGCGTCCGCGGTTGCTTCATAATAACACGCTTAACGAGATCTTGGTATTTGATCTGAGTCTGCCCATTTGGTCTATACGCACTAACCAACTACATGGGAAAGATATGGGCACTCGACGTCGTGGTATCAGCCGAAGCCTTCTAGACGTCAGCGACTGAGCGGCGCGCGCCGGATTGGAACGTAAGCCTGCTCTTGTATTAAGGGGGCTAGTTCTGCTTTCGGCCGCCCACGCAACATGCAGGTGTGCAATGGGCGATGGGCCCAGACCCCTGCGCCATAGGAGTTAGACCGGCGTGCTGACCTCTCTGTTAGGCCTAGGTGGGGCTGCGACGTGTTGATCTTCCGAGGCCGGGCATGACCCAGGAAAGTGTGTCCGGCCAAATGGGATCGAGCGTGTTGGGTTATGTGGTGCACCCCTGCAGGGAAGTTAATCTATTCGAATAGCCGTGATCTTTGGTAACAGGACGACTTGGAGTTGTACCTTGACCTTATGACAACTAGAACCGGATACTTAATAAAACACACCCTTCCAAGTGCCAGATACAACCCGGTGATTGCTTTTCCACAGGGCAACGAGGGGAGGATCGCCGGGTAGGATTATGCTATGCGATGCTACTTGGAGGACTTCAATCTACTCTCTTCTACATGCTGCAAGATGGAGGCTGCCAGAAGCGTAGTCTTCGATAGGACTAGCTATCCCCCTCTTATTCTGACATTCTGCAGTTCAGTCCACTCATATTGCCTCCTTACACATATACCCATGCATATGTAGTGTAGCTCCTTGCTTGCGAGTACTTTGGATGAGTACTCACGGTTGCTTTTCTCCCTCTTTTCCCCTTTTCCCTTCTACCTGGTTGTCACAACCAGATGCTGGAGCCCTGGAGCCAGACGCCACCGTCGACGATGACTCCTACTACACAGGAGGTGCCTACTACGTGTAGGCTGCTGACGACGACCAGGAGTAGTTTAGGAGGATCCCAGGCAGGAGGCTTGTGCCTCTTTCGATCTGTATCCCAGTTTGTGCTAGCCTTCTTAAGGCAAACTTGTTTAACTTATGTCTATACTCAGATATTGTTGCTTCCGCTAACTCGTCTATGATCGAGCACTTGTATTCGAGCCCTCGAGGCCCCTGGCTTGTATTATGATGCTTGTATGACTTATTTATGTTTTAGAGTTGTGTTGTGATATCTTCTCGTGAGTCCCTGATCTTGATCGTATACATTTGCGTGCATGATTAGTGTACGATTGAATCGGGGGCGTTACAAGTTGGTATCAGAGCCGACTGCCTGTAGGAATCCCCCTTCCACACTCCTTGGCCGAAGTCGAGTCTAGTCACTACAAAACTTTTACTAACTTGACTGTGTGCCTTACGGGCCCACGTCGCCATTGGGTGGTGTTAGGATCTTTTACTTCTTGACCTTTACTCTGGGGCTCTGAACTCTCTTCTACTCGGGTTAAACGAATTTACTAACTCTGACATTAGGATCCCGTTACCATGTTCACCCCAAAGTTGGATAAGCCATAGTTATTCTGTAGGATAGTATTTTGAATAGTGCCCATATTGTCATTTGACTCCATTGAAACATCTTTGTTTTCAGATGGAACCCATGAGGCAGGTCGTGCGCCACACTGCGGCCATTGGTTCCTAAGGATCACCTGTTGTGCTAGCTGAGATGATGACCTATCTGGGTTATCGCTGGCACCCTGAGTACACCGTCTACGAGGAGTACCAGGACTTTAACCAGGAGCAGTACCATGCCATCGTCCACCTCTACTCTCGGGAGTATGAGTCCACTACCATGCTGCACACCGCTCATGGTGTTGGAGTGACCATCGAGATGGCAGTCCACGATGCTGCTCATGCTGCTCTGACACGTCTTCGTGGAGAGTATTGGGCATTGGACACTTCCCCTTTCAGGCACATTCCTATCGCATCTGACGTTGGTGCGGAGGGATACTACACTGATGCCTACTCCACTGTCACCCGAGAGCCCTTCCACCATCAGCACCTGGTTCTGCATGCTGATGGGCTGGACCGAGCTAACAGAGTTCTTCGCCACGAGTTGTACACCACTCGTCAGCACCATTACAGGGCTCTGATGCTGTTGCACCCCTTTGTCCGGTCTAGACAGCTGCCGCGTTCTGCGATCTACCCAGCCAGGACCGTGATGCCCCACGGTGTCGGTTGGCCAGAGGTGGGAGGCTACTCTCCCGCACTTGGTCCTCTTCTGCCACCTGAGCGTCAGGTTCTACACCAGAGTATCTGCGGCCCCCAGGCCACTGACGTGGAGGACTATCCGTTGCCTCACTACCAGCTGTCAGGCTATAGCTACCTTCATAGTACCTCCTGGGACTGATGTAGTCTTGCTCATTAGTATTAGATGCATTCGCGAGCCTGCGTGCCTCCTATGATGACTTAGTCTATGTACTGTACTCTGTGTACTGAACTCTGTGTACTGAACTCTATGCCCGACCCCTTTTGTAAGTTATGCCGACTACTATGTGGTATCTGTCGTGCTCCTTTCATTATGCATGTTTCATCATGAATGATTCTTGTCTATGCAAATTTCTCAATACTGAACTACCCCTGTTATATATTAGCAGGATGGTTAGACCGGCTGGTCATGGTCGTGGCGGCAACGCCCCACCACCGCCTGAGTACATGGCTGGTATGGTCCAACAGCTCGAGATGAATCGCTAGTTCATGGAGAATATGATGGCTCAGTTCCCTCGCCCCAATATGAACGAGCAGCCATCCCAAGTGACTCTGCAGGATTTCATGCGCCTCAACCCAACCGTGTACCGCAGCTCAACTCAGCCGCTGGATGCTGATGACTGGCTCCGTGACATCACCTATGAGATGGAGTCTGCTAAAGTAGCCCATGCCCGATATATCACCTTTGCTTCTTCTTTCTGAAGGGACCCGCAGCTCAATAGTGGGACAGCCACAGGCGTACTCTACCAGTTGGAACAATCATCACCTGGCTAGACTTTCAAGCTGCCTTCTGTGCCCGCTTCATTCCTCAGGGGATCATGGACAGGAAGAAGCGTGAGTTCCGCAACCTCACCCAGGGCAACAAAACTGTGGAAGCTTATCAGCGGGAGTTTCTGGACTTATCCCGCTATGCTGAAGAAGACATTGCAACTGATGCTCGCAGATGGGAGAAGTTCCGTGACGGCCTTCAAGCTGACATCAAGCTCGCACTTCTAGTGCATGACTTTGCCGATTTCGCCACCTTGGTGAATAAGGCCATCAATGTCGAGACTGGTCTGCAGGAACACCAGAGCTCTCAAAGGCGCAACCGTGACACGGGCTCATCTTTGGACCCGCCCTCGCAGAAGCGTAAGATATGGATCCTGAACAGCATGTACCGTCCAAATGCACCTGCCCCAACGCAGTCTTATGCTGCACCTCGTCTGCCTACTGCTCCAACTAGGCAGCCAAGGCTTCCAGCTCCGCCACCCCAAGCTCATGTTCCCACTCCCAATAATGGCATGTGCTACAAGTGTGGTCAACCAGGTCACCGTGCTAGGGATTGCATTCAGAATCAGAATCAACTGGCCCTTCCAGCCGCTGGCCGTGGAAACAACCAGGCCCGCAACAACAATGCCAAGTCCTATGGTCGTGTTCATGCCAACCACGTTGATCTCAATGAAGCTCAAGACCAGCCTGCTACTGTGATGGGTACACTCCTCGTAAATTCCATACCAGCATCCGTTTTATTTGATACTGGTGCATCGCATTCATTGATGTCAGAAGATTTTGCATGCTTGCACGACATTAAATGTGAGGACATGAACGCTTCTCTATTAGTGCACACCCCTGCGGGCCAATGTCGGACCTCCATGATTTGCAACGACATCCCCGTTGAAATCGAAGGACTAGAATTCCTTGTCTCTCCCATCGTACTGAAGTCCTGTAGCATTGATCTCATTCTGGGAATGAATTGGTTAAAAGCGCATACTGCTTCTATCATTTGCGCCACCAAGACCGTCCATCTGCTACACCCTTCGGATGAAATAATAAGCTACAATGCTCGTCTGGTTCAGAATGCCGAGGCAAGGCTCTATGCATTGAATGCATTGAACGCTGCACCACTCGAGGGCATTGAAAACATTCCCGTCGTGCGTGAATTCCTAGACGTCTTTCCTGAAGAACTCCCAGGGATTCCCCCTGCTAGAGCTGTCGAATTCGTCATCGACTTGAAACCAGGCACCACTCCTATAGCCAAGCGACCCTACAAGATGCCGCCGCATGAACTCCTTGAGCTTAAGGAGGAAATCAATAAATCTCTTCGAAGTGGTTTCATTCGCCCAAGTTGCTCTCCTTGGGGAGCACCTTCTTTGTTTGTCAAGAAGAAAGATGGGACAAACCGATTAGTCCAAGGCTACCGTCCTATAAACCAAGCTACCATTCAGAATAAGTATCCTCTTCCTCGGATCAATGATCTGTATGATCAACTGGCTGGTTCATCAGTGTTCTCTAAACTCAGCTTGAGGTTGGGTTACCATCAGATCCATGTTCGTGAAGAGGATATCCCAAAGACTGCCTTTGTGACTCGATATGGTTCATACGAGTACACCGTCATGTCTTTTGGCTGAACCAATGCTCCAGCCACCTTCTCTCGCCTGATGAACTATATATTCATGGATTACCTCGACAAGTTCGTCGTGGTTTATCTGGATGATATTCTGGTATTTTCCAAGAACGAAGAGGAACATGCTGAACATCTTCGTCTTGTGTTGGAAAAGCTACGAGAGCATCAACTTTATGCCAAGTTCTCCAAATGTGAATTCTGGCTTCCCGAAGTAACCTATCTTGGGCATGTCATCTCTAAGGATGGTATTGCCGTCAACCCTGAACGAGTCCAGGCTATTCTTGATTGGACTCCTCTGAAGAACGTTAAGGAAGTCAGAAGTTTTCTCGGTCTCGCCAGCTATTGCCATCGATTCGTCGAGAACTTCTCCAAGATCGCTAGACCTCTGACTAACCTGTTGCATAAGGGCGTCAAGTTCCAATGGACATACAAATGTCAGGAAAGCTTCCAGGAACTCAAAGACAAGTTGACTTCTGCCCCAGTACTAGCTCCACCTGATACTAAGAAGGACTTCGTCATTTACTGCGACGCTTCACGTCAAGGCTTAGGCGTTGTACTAATGCAAGAGCGCAAAGTGATTGCTTATGCCTCTCGTCAATTGCGCCCTCACAAAGAGAACTATCCAGTTCACGACCTCGAGCTTGCTGCTGTTATCCATGCACTAAAGCAGTGGCGACATTACCTTCTCGGTAATCGTTGCGAGATCTTCACTGACCACCAAAGTTTGAAGTATCTGTTTACTCAACCAGATCTGAACCTCCGTCAGCAAAGATGGATGGAGACTGTTGCAGATTTTAACCTGGGTATTTCGTATACCCCAGGCAAGGCTAATGTAATGGCTGATGCCTTGAGCCGCAAGTCTTACTGCAACCACCTCCAGATTCACAAAGTTCAGCCCTCGCTTGTTGAGGAATTCAGGAAGCTGAACCTCCATATTGTTCCTCCTGGTGCTCTCACTCCTCCTCCTCCTGAGAGCCGCAAGATGAACCTCCATGTTGTTTCCCAGGGTTCTCTCAATACCCTGGTTGCTATACCAGATCTTGTGGAAAGCATCAAGACGCTGCAGAAGTATGACTCTCAAGCCCACAAGATTAAACACTACCTTAAAGAAGGGAAGCCCTCGTTCTTCACTGTTGATGATACTGGCACCTTGTTCTTTAAAGGTCGCCTAGTGGTCCCTTCAAAAGGTAACCTGGATATGACCCAGGAGGTTATGAAAGAAGCTCATGATACACCTTTGTCTATTCATCCTGGTAGTACAAAGATGTACCAAGACATTCATCAAAGATTCTGGTGGTATAACATGAAGCAAGACATTGCTCGCTATGTTGCTGAGTGTGACGTTTGCCGTCGTATCAAAGCAGAACATCAAAGGCCTGCTGGAACTCTGCAACCTATCTCTATTCCTGAATGGAAATGGGACCATGTTGAAATGGACTTCGTCACTGGATTTCCCAAATCTCAAAAAGGTAATGATGCTATTCTTGTCGTCATTGACCGGCTTTCTAAGGTTGCACATTTTCTGGCGATCAAAGAAATGATCACTGCTAGTCAGCTTGCAACTCTCTACATGTCCAGAATTGTTTCGCTTCACGGTATTCCACTGGTTATCAGTTCGGACCGTGGCAGCTTATTCACTTCAAGATTCTGGGCAAGTTTCCAAGAAGCTATGGGAACTCATCTGTCATTCAGTACTGCGTTTCATCCGCAGTCGCAAGGGCAAGTTGAACGTGTCAACCAAATTCTCGAAGACATGCTTCGAGCTTGTGTTATTTCCTTCGGCAAGAAATGGGAGGAGTCTCTCCCGTATGCTGAGTTCTCTTATAACAATAGCTATCAAGCAAGTCTGAAGATGGCCCCCTTCGAAGTGTTATATGGACGAAAGTGCCGAACCCCTCTGAACTGGTCGGAAACTGGGGAACGTCCACTCTTCGGTCTGGATATTATCCAACATGCCAAAGAACAAGTCCACATTATTCGCGAGAATCTCAAGACTGCTCAGTCGCGTCAGAAGAGTCAGTATGACCGTAAACATAAGGACATGGTCTATCAACCTGGCGAAAAGGCCTATCTTCGAGTTACACCAATGAAGGATGCTCACCGCTTCGGGATCAAGGGCAAACTAGCTCCTCCCTATATTGGCCCATTCACTATTCTCGAAAGGCGTGGAAAAGTGGCATACCAACTGGAGCTTCCGCCGAACCTTTCTCAGGTTCACGATGTGTTCCATGTGTCACAGCTATGCTGTTGCTTCAAGGACCCAATCCGAGGAGTGGATCATGAAGTGCTCGAATTGCAACAGGACCTCTCCTATAAAGAGCATCTGGTTCGCATTCTCGACCAAGCTGAACGCCGCACACGTCAGAAGGCGATCAAGTTCCTCAAAGTTCAGTGGTCGCACCATTCTGAAGATGAAGCCACTTGGGAACGAGAGGATCGTCTGCGTGATGAATACCCCGCACTCTTTCCTTCTACCTCCTAAATCTCGGGACGAGATTTCTTGTAGTGGAGGAGATTTGTAACGCCCGGATAATTATGCTACAGTAAAACTCTCCTAATGATGCCATGTCATCTATGTTACTGTTGCTAATCAAGTGGTAGTTCAAAAAACATTGCAAATTCAAAAATGAATTAGCGACAAACACCCAAAGTTTTCAAAAGTCAAAACAAAAATGTTCAGGGGTTGCCAAATATTGCATCGGTAATTATGGTGAAGTAAGCACATTTTTATAAAATGCCTAAATACTTTTAAATGAATTTAAACAGAAAAGAAATAATAAAGAAAATACAAAAGGGAAAAACAAGCAGAAGAGAAAAAAAGAAGAAGAGAAAACCCTCCCCCCCACTGGGCCGACTGGCCCAGCTGGCCACCAACCCACCCGCACGGCCACAGCCCCTGCCTCCTGGACCGCAACCAGCCTGGTCGGCCCAGCCGGCCCAGCCCCCCCCCCCGCACCGCACCCTCCTTTCCTGTTCCTTGGTCGCGCGCCGCTACAGGGCGCGGTCGCCACCGAACCCGCTCGCCGGCGTCGAGGAGGATAAGGACACCACGGCCCCCCGCCTCCTCGGTCCCTCCTCCCACTCGCCCCCACTCTCCCTCGTCTCTCCCCCACCTCTCGATCCCGATCTGGATCGGGAAGGGGGGATCGAACCTGGTGACCCCGATGCCATCGCCTCGGTGCCTCGCCGCCCTACGTCGCCACCAGTGCCGACGCTCCCCCGCGCTCGACGTCAGACCTCCCCGCCGGCCTGCCTCCTCCACGCCGCCGTCGTCCACGTCCTCCACCACGGGCACCACTGCCTTGGACCCTACATCCCTCCGTGAGCACCACCCCCATCTTCCTCTCTGACCCCGCGCCGGAGTCGTCCTCGACGGGACTCGCTCGCCCACGTGCTCCCGCAGCTCCGCCCGACCCTCGCCCCGTAGCCTTCCCCGCGGCCTGGTGCCCGCGGCCACCCCACCGTGCACAGCGCCCGCACCGTGGCCTCCCCGCCCGGCAGCCTCTTCGCCAGTAGCACCGCGCTCCCGCCCGAGCGCACACGCCCCCGTCCGGCCACTGCTGCCCCTTGCCCAGCGCTCTCGCCGCGGGCGCCTCTCCACCAGCCATGGCCTCGCCGTGGCCACCGCCCCCTGCTCCGGCGCCTTGCCGGGTCCGCCCGCACCTGGGCATGCGCCCGCTCAGGCCGCGTCCTGCACCCGCGCCCGCTAAGCGCGCCCGATAGGCCCCTGTGCCTGTGACATGTGGGGCCCAACCCCTGGAACGTTAAAAAAGAGATATAAAAAATGAATTAAAAATAAATAAATAAATAAATATATTAATTAATTAATTAACTAACTAGATTAATTAAGTTAATTAAATCCTGAATAGTTGACTAGTTAATTAAACTAAGTAACTGTTAATTAGATATCAGTCTATGACAGAATGGACCCACGCGTCAGTTTGACCAAGTCAAACTGACTGTTGACTGCTGACGTCATGCTGACGTCATGGTGACATCAGCGTGCACTGTTCTGGATAATGTTGAATTTAAATAAATAATTAAAATCAGAAATTGATTTAAATCTTTAGAAAATCATATCTTTTAATCGGTATCTCGGATGAAAATACTTTCTACATGAAAGTTGCTCAGAACGATGAGATGAATCCGGATACGCAACCCGTTCGTCCGCCACACACCCCTAGCATACCGAACACACAACTTTCCCCTCCGGTACCTCTGCCCGAAGACGCGAAACACCGGGGATACTTTCTCGGATGTTTTCCCCTTCGTCGGTATCACCTACTACCGCGATTGGGCACACCTAGCATCATTACTTGTCATGCCATGCATTGATATGCATCTGTTTGCATTGTATTCATTGTTTCTTCCCCCTCTTCTCTCCGGTAGACTACGAGACCGACGTTGTTGCTGCCCAGTTCGACTACGGAGTTGACGACCCCTCCTTGCCAGAGCAACCAGGCAAGCCCCCCCCCCTTGATCACCAGATATCGCCTATTCTCCTCTATGCTGCTTGCAATAGAGTAGTGTAGCATGTTACTGCTTTCCGTTAATCCTATTCTGATGCATAGCCTGACATTGTTGCTACATCTGTTGATACCTTACCTGCAATCCTAAATACTTAGTATAGGATGCTAGTTTATCATCATTGGCCCTACATTCTTGTCAGTCTGCCTTGCTATACTATTGGGTCGTGATCACTCGGGAGGTGATCACGGGTATTTACTATACATATATACATACTACAGATGGTGACTAAAGTCTGGTCCACTCGAAGAGTACCCGCGAGTGATTCACGGATTGGGGGCTGAAAGGACCTTTGTCCCAACGGCCCTCTGTGTGGATCTTTGTGGCGGAGCGACAGGGCATGTTGAGACCACCTAGGCGAGAGGTGGGCCTGGCCCTGGTCGGCGTCCGCGGTTGCTTCATAATAACACGCTTAACGAGATCTTGGTATTTGATCTGAGTCTGGCCATTTGGTCTATACGCACTAACCAACTACGTGGGAAAGATATGGGCACTCGACGTCGTGGTATCAGCCGAAGCCTTCTAGATGTCAGCGACTGAGCGGCGCGCGCCGGATTGGAACGTAAGCCTGCTCTTGTATTAAGGGGGCTAGTTCTGCTTTCGGACGCGCACGCAACGTGCAGGTGTGCAATGGGCGATGGGCCCAGACCCCTGCGCCATAGGAGTTAGACCAGCGTGCTGACCTCTCTGTTAGGCCTAGGTGGGCCTGCGATGTGTTGATATTCCGAGGCCGGGCATGACCCAGGAAAGTTTGTCCGGCCAAATGGGATCAAGCGTGTTGGGTTATGTGGTGCACCCCTGCAGGGAAGTTAATCTATTCGAATAGCCGTGATCTTCGGTAACAGGACGACTTGGAGTTGTACCTTGACCTTATGACAACTAGAACCATATACTTAATAAAACACACCCTTCCAAGTGCCAAATACAACCCGGTGATCGCTTTTCCATAGGGCGACGAGGGGAGGATCGCCGGGTAGGATTATGCTATGCGATGCTACTTGGAGGACTTCAATCTACTCTCTTCTACATGCTGCAAGATGGAGGCTGCCAGAAGCGTAGTCTTCGATAGGACTAGCCATCCCCCTCTTATTCTGGCATTCCGTAGTTCAGTCCACTCATATTGCCTCCTTACACATATACCCATGCATATGTAGTGTAGCTCCTTGCTTGAGAGTACTTTGGATGAGTACTCACGGTTGCTTTTCTCCCTTTTTCCCCTTTTCCCTTCTACCTGGTTGTCGCAACCAGATGCTGGAGCCCTGGAGCCAGACGCCACCGTCGACGATGACTCCTACTACACAGGAGGTGCCTACTACGTGCAGGCTGCTGACGACGACTAGGAGTAGTTTAGGAGGATCCCAGGCAGGAGGCCTGCGCCTCTTTCGATCTGTATCCCAGTTTGTGCTAGCCTTCTTAAGGCAAACTTGTTTAACTTATGTCTGTACTCAGATATTGTTGCTTCCGCTGACTCGTCTATGATCGAGCACTTGTATTCGAGCCCTCGGGGCCCTTGGCTTGTATTATGATGCTTCTATGACTTATTTATGTTTAAGAGTTGTGTTGTGATATCTTCCCGTGAGTCCCTGATCTTGATCGTACACATTTGCGTGCATGATTAGTGTACGATTGAATCGGGGGCGTTACAAGTTGGTATCAGAGCCGACTGCCTGTAGGAATCCCCCTTCCATACTCCTTGGCCGAAGTCGAGTCTAGTCACTACAAAACTTTTACTAACTTGGTTGTGTGCCTTACGGGCCCATGTTGCCATTGGGTGGTGTTAGGATCTTTTACTTCTCGACCTTTACTCTAGGGCTCTGAACTCTCTTCTACTCGGGTTAAACGAATTTACTAACTCTGACATTAGGATCCCGTTACCACGTTCACCCCAAAGTTGGATAAGCCATAGTTATTCTGTAGGATAGTATTTTGAATAGTGCCCATATTGTCATTTGACTCCATTGAAACATCTTTGTTTTCAGATGGAACCCACGAGGCAGGTCGTGTGCCACACTGCGGCCATTGGTGCCTCAGGATCACCTGCTGTGCTAGCTGAGATGATGACCTATCTGGGTTATCGCTGGCACCCTGAGTACACCGTCTACGAGGAGTACCAGGACTTTAACCAGGGGCAGTACCGTGCCATCGTCCACCTCTACTCTCGGTAGTATGAGTCCACTACCGTGCTGCACACCGCTCATGGTGTTGGAGTGACCATAGAGATGGCAGTCCACGATGCTGCTCATGCTGCTCTGACACGTCTTCGTGGAGAGTATCGGGCATTGGACACTTCCCCTTTCATGCACATTCCTATCGCATCTGACGTTGGTGCGGAGGGATACTACACTGCTGCCTACTCCACTGTCACCCGAGAGCCCTTCCACCATCAGCACCTGGTTCTGCATGCTGATGGGCTGGACCGAGCTAACAGAGTTCTTTGCCACGAGTTGTACACCACTCGTCAGCACCTTTACAGGGCTCTGACGCTGTTGCACCCCTTTGTCCGGTCTAGACAGCTGTCGCGTTCTGCGATCTACCCAGCCAGGACCGTGATGCCCCACGGTGTCGGTTGGCCAGAGGTGGGAGGCTACTCTCCCGTGCTTGGTCCTCTTCTGCCACCTGAGAGTCGGGTTCTACACCAGAGTATCCGCGGCCCCCAGGCCACTGACGTGGAGGACTATCCGTTGCCTCACTACCAGCTGTCAGGCTACAGCTACCTTCACAGTACCTCCTGGGACTGATGTAGTCTTGCTCATTAGTATTAGATGCATTCGCGAGCCTGCGTGCCGCCTATGATGACTTAGTCTATGTACTATACTCTGTGTACTGAACTCTGTGTACTGAACTCTATGTCCGACCCCTTTTGTAAGTTATGCCGACTACTATGTGGTATCTGTCGTGCTCCTTTCATTATGCATGTTTCATCATGAATGATTCTTGTCTATGCAAATTTCTCAATACTGAACTACCCCTGTTATATATTAGCAGGACGGTTGGACCGGCTGGTCGTGGTCGTGGCGGCAACGCCCCACCACCGCCTGAGTACATGGCTGGTATGGTCCAACAGCTCGAGATGAATCGCCAGTTCATGGAGAATATGATGGCTCGGTTCCAAAATATCCTACCACCTAACTGTCAGATCAGACAAGGGCATTTATGTCTTATCATGTCGGATTGCTCCCTAGGCTATAAATAGCTGCCCCTACAACCACTAGCTGGTTGGGTGCTGCGAGAGAAACTGACACTTGTCATTTGAGAGCATCCCATCCTCCGAGGACTTTGAGCGAAAATCATCAAGTGAGGAAAATCCAAACCCAAACCTTCAAAACCCCAAAGTGATTGAGCATCACTGAAGAGATTGATCCTGCGTGGATCCGACGCTTGTTACCTTTGAAGCTTGTGCTTCTTCCAGACGGTTAGGCGTCAAGGTCTAGAGCATCCAAGAGGAATTGTGGATCGCCGAGTGACCGAGTTTGTGAAGGTTCGGAAGTCACCTGAAGACTTAACACGAGTGATTGGGCGAGGTCTGTGTGACTTTAGCTCAAGAAGAATACGGTGAGGACTGTGTGTCCAGGACTGGGTGTCCTCAAGTTTAAATACTCAGCCGCTCCAACCAGATGTACAACTGAGACAGCGGTTGGAACTGGTCTACCAAATCATTGTCTTCACTGAGCTCACTGGTTCTATCTCCTCATCTCTTTCATTTCCTCATGTCTGTTGTTGTGTGCCTGTTCATATCTGTTTGAAGACTTTGACTGAAGACTTTCTCAATTTCCTCAGTTCAATTTCTTCATCCTGTCCGTCTTCTTTCTTGTGTTATCCTGTGTATACGCTTTCTATACTCTGTGCTTGTCTTCATTTCATCATGATGACTATGCTTGTGTTCTGTGATGTTTACTTCTGAGTACTTATTCCGCTGCAAGTATTTCTTCTCTTAGGAATTTCCTCACCAGCAAATTCCTCAGTGAAGAATTCATAAAAATCGCATATTCAACCCCCCTCTAGTCGATATAACGCACGTTCACCACACCGCTCCAAACCAAGATTAGCATCCGCAAGGGTGTGAACTTCGGGATACATCATCGTCTCTGTGTGCCTCGGTTATCTCTTACCCGAACCCTTTACTTATGCATTTACTTTGTGATAGCCATAGTGTCTCATGTTATATATCTCGTTATCACTTAATTGTTTATCTTGCTTAGCATAAGTTGTTGGTGCACATAGGTAAGCCTAGTTATTTTAGGTTTTGTGCTTGAAAAATTAAACGCTAGTTTTATTCCGCGTTTGTTCAAGCTTAAACCATAATTATTTTAAAGTGCCTATTCAATCCCCTCACCCTCTAGGCGACATCCACGACCTTTCACCGCCATCATCGTCCGCCATGTGGGCTTTAGTCCGGCGACCTCATCCGGCGACGGCGAGAGGGGAGTCAGAGATGGGAGGAGGGCCGGCGACGGCTCGATCTAGGGTTCCGCCCGAGCCGCCCCTAAAGGCGATGTAGGGGACGGGGACCACTATGTTTTGTAGGGACTGTTTGATTGTGACTCCATCCCTAGTTGGGATGTGTTTGAACTTTGTGGGTTTTTTGGGTTTACTCTAGAATCTTGACAACAAAACGTTTTCTTTTGAGGGGTTGGCCAGAATCGTGAGAATCATTAACTTTCCAAGATTCTAAAATGCACTGTGATTGTGGGTTGATTCTAAACAATTCCTATGTAAGAAATGAGTTCTTTTACGATTATTATGATTTTCCAAGCAGTGATTCTTCAAAAAGAGTCAAAAGAAGTGGCACTATTCGTCTCCTTCCCCACCTCCACCGCTCCACGAACCAATCTGCTCTTTCAACTTGTATAAAAAAAATCTGATTTTTTCCTTCCACCCTCATTCCCGCCTCGCCTCCCCCTTCTCCTATACGTCCCGCCGGGCGTGTGAAGTATAACAGCGTCAATGTAGTACTCCCTCCATCCACATATATAGGGTCTAATACGTTTTTCGAGGTAGCCTTTGACTAATGATAAAATTATTAGTATATAAGATGTACTATGACATAAAAATTATATCACTAGAAACTCATACGAATTCAATGGTATGTTTTGTGTAACATGCATGTCATATATTATTGTGCTAACCTGTAGTCAACAAAGGCAACCTCAAAAAAAATTAGCCTTATATATGTGGATAGAGGGAGTGGCTGGCTTTTTCGCAAACCCGGGTTAGCTAACCAAAGTTCAACCCTTGGTCGATCCTCAACAACAGAAACTCATGCTCAAGAGTTTCTTAGTAGGAATGTGGACATCGATACCACCGTGGGCAGGTTTAATTTGGATGGCCTTGGATTTTATTTTATTTTGTAAACCGGTTTAATTGGTGTCAATATTTAGCTTTGCTTGGCATTGTTAATTAAATAGTAATTAATGATATATGATAGCATGCATCAATCCAATCCATCGATGCAAAGGCCAATATGTCCATCTTTTCCAAAAAGGAAAATAGGCTTGTGACATTTTGGTAAAGGGGTTTGTCTAGGTGACACATCTAAGTGACATAAAAAGGAAAGGAAAAAAAATACCCACAGGAAGATCAATGACATAGGATTTAGATGTGCAATACTTATGGCACATCTAGATGTGATTTACCAAAACTGTTTGGTAAAAGAGCATCCACCCTGGAGAAAGCGCATTACACGGAAACACATTACTATCTTCGTATTTTGTAGTCAGAATCAGGCACAGATAATGCCAAATATTATACGAGTACAGATAATATTACAGCCAGCCGGAAAATGTCATTTTGCTTCTGACCTACCAGGTTGCCAAAATATGGAGCCAAATCCGCAAGATACACATAACTCCTGGAATTTTTATTTTAGGGGCGTACCTCCAGGAGGCTTAATGACAATTTGAAGATGATACAATCATGTGCATATTGAATAAAAAATACTGCAGGTCCGCAATGTTGAAAAACTGCAGTCATATAATTGGGAAGGCTATAAGCCTAAAACAAATGTGTCCTGTAATCCATTCCGCACTAGGAATAAAAGCAAACCTGCCTGTATGCAATGCTCAAGAAATTTAACTTGAGAAGATCTAAAAGATCATAAATCTAAAATTCTTGAAAACACCAAATATATATATATGAAGAAATAAGCATCATACTCAGAAGGGAGATCACAGGCAGCAACTGATGGCAAACATACATGGAATTCAACTGGTCAGCATTTCTAACAGGGCCAGCCCAGCCTCGTTAACAGCTAGCAAATCAGGACATGATAGCATAGCTACCAATCATGATTCAGCCTGACAACTAATGTGAGATTAATTTTGCAGAAATCAATGGAATGAACAGAGCATAACAATCAGGATAATCCATTTCACACGATTGCAGTTCTCCGGATATATAAACGACAGACACAGATGTTTAGAGTTCGTAAACAAATAACTTGAAGCATTAATCGTTGCATCAGGATAAGAGACTCGACAACTGGTATCCATTCCAGATATATAAGCTAATAGGCTCATAGCAGTGTGAAGGTTAAAACAATTGAGCCATGTAATGCATTCCATAGCTGTTAAAAATTGTCAACAAAGCATGGTTTGGTTGAAGAAAAAATGATACGACTTTGGCTGCTGCACTAGGAAGGGCAGCAAGCCTCCCTGTGTGCAACAACAACACCAACATCAACAAAGCCTTTCAGTCCCAAACAAGTTGGGGCAGGATACAGTCGAAACCCATAAGATATCGAAACGAAGTCATGGCTCTGGTACGTGGATAGCCAACTTCCATCCCTGTCCATGGCTAAATTTTTGGTGATATTCGAGTCCTTCAGACCTCTCTTTACCGACTCCTCCATATCAAGTTTGGTCTACCCTGACCTCTCTTGACATTATCAGCATGCCTTAACCGTCTGTTATGCACAAGCCTCCCTGTGTGCAATGCCTACAAAATTTAACTTGAAAAAAGGTCTAAAAGATTCACAACTCAGCATCACACTCAGTTAGAGATCAATGCCAGTAACTGCTGGAAAACATATATGGAATTCGACTAGTCAGCATTTCATCCAACAGGGCCATCACCAAATCTAAACAAGTCCCCAACTTCAGGGAAACGCATATGGAATTCAACTGCAACTTTAGAGAAACGCATATGGGTTTCAACAGTGCAAGTGTTTCATCCAAAAGGGTCAAACCAAGCCTCATTTACGCCCAGCAAATCAGGGCATGGTAGGTTAGCTAGCAAACCATGATTCATCTCGACAAAAGATATGTGCAGAGGTCAATTTTTCAAAGAATCGATGGAATGAACCGAGCATAACAACCAGGATAAGCCCATTTCACTCAGATTCTCCAATCCTCCGCTGCGGATATATAAACGACAGCCACAGATGTCTGAAGTCTCTAAGCAGGAAAGTAAACCGAAGCAGAACACACCGCATCAGGATAAGAGGCACGGCAGTTCGTTACCACCGCTGCTACATGATGGTGGAGGAGAGCTTGAGGCACTCGCTCTGGCAGCGCTTGAGGCAGACGTCGTTCCAGTTGGGCACCTGGTGCTGGTTGACGCAGACGGTGCGCGCGCAGGCGTCGGCACATGCGTCGAGCTCGGAGACGCCGCAGACGGTGACGCAGGTGTCCGGGATGGGGTCCTTGGAGAAGGCGCCCACCTTCTTGAGCATCCGCTTGGAGGTGCAGACGCGCTCGCAGACGAAGACCTCGTCGGAGCTCTTCTCGCGGCCCCGCGCCGCCTTGAGGCGCTGCTCCTCGTCGCGCCGCCGCTTGACGCGGATGGCCTGGCCGGCCACGATCGCCGGGACGGCCGCGGCCAGCAGCGGCCACCACGCGTCCACCATCCTGGCCGCGGACCTGGGGGTGGATGGATGGGTGGATGGAATTACCTTGCTGCGTCCTCGCACCGTCCGCCTTGCTGCGTCGTTAGCTTCGATCTGCAGCCGCCGCCGCCGCCCACGGGAGAGGAAGGAGATGGAATGGTGGTTCCCAAACTGGAGAGAGATGATGGTCGGGGTTGGACTTGGGCTGCACCAGGGCCTATAACTGGAAATATCTTCTACGCTGGAACCCGTATCCGGCCCGAAAATTGGAAATGTCTTATGATGAAACCCGCATCTCCATCTCCAACTCCGTGCATCAAATCGGACAGCGGCGAAATCAGCCTAAAGAATCTTGGGGTCATTATCAAATTTTAAAAAAAAAAAACTTCCTTTATGATGAACACTAAATGTACAGTGTTTTAGGTTATTTTTCTTCAAAAGTTATTCGGTCAGCTAACCCCACAGCTAACACATGGAAACGCCATTGAAATCAGACACATCAAACTTCCACGAACATCTGAGAGAGGGCTGCCCTCCAACCTTGTCCAATTGAGAGAGGAGCGAGAAGGGATCGAGAGAGAAAAAGTAGGTTTGTGGTGGATTCAAGGCTTGTCCATAATGTGTCCAAACTCCCCCAAACCTTCTCATGTTGCCTCCGATTTGCGGGATTTTGGACAACTGAATTACTCCACAAACGTTTGATGTACCCCATTGAATGAAAAAAGTGTTCGAACCACGTGGTCTAGACATTTAGGGGGCGCTTTGGGGTAGACATTGAAGATGCCCTAACCCCATAGTTAATGCAGAGATATTTGCAAGGGAGCATCTATAACTCACTCTTTTTAATCTTTATTCTAAAAAAATATCTCGTTTTTTCCTACTTTCTTCTTGCACGTGTTGATGAGGATCTTGGTGGTGCCCTAGACTGACTAGAGTTGTGGAAGCTCAGTGGGCCAAAATGCGCCTCGCCGTCGATGTCGTTGTCTTCTCCAAGACTCCGGACTGCAGGATTCTTACTCAATGTATCGACAAAAACAACTCGGTGAATGCCTCACAGCTTTACCACCTGCGACCTTTCGGCGGTGTGGAGGCCCCTTTGCTACCTTCCTCTGGGACAGCAAGGCACCCTCCCGAGTGCAGTTCTTTTGTTGGCTCCTCATCCATTGTCGCATCCACAACAGGGATAACCTGCTCCGGGAGTGAATCATCGAAGCGAGCGCCTGCATAATCTGCCCTGCCTTTCGTTTTTTATTCTTATATTTTTCTATGGAACAAATAATAATAATTTGGAGATAAGTAGGAGTATATTCTAGAGATGTATGAACAGTTTTTTAAGGGAACATGTAATTTCTGCATTTTTTGGAAAATATATTCATATATTTTAATTTTGTGTATGTATTTTCAAAAATATTCATGTAACTAAAAATAGCATTCCCGCATTTTAGAAAAAATATTGATCTAACTAAAAGAGGTATTCATGTATATAAAAAAATGTTCATGTTATACTTAAAACTGGACATATGTTTTAATAGAATCTTCACATGTTTTGGAAATGCATTTCAAAAAATCAAGCGGTTAGACTATGTTTATGTATTTTTTTATAGTATTCACACTTTTAAAAAATCATGTATTTTCAGAAATTTTATTTTTTCAAATGATCATCGGGTATTTTAAAAAACGAGCATCTTATATTAAATATGTCCTTCAGGTATTTTTTTTAAATCAGCATGTATAAAAAAGTTTGCTGTGTATTTCAAGAAAATTTAATTGTGTATAAGACATGTTTCTCATGTATTCAAAAATATTAATTGCATTTAAAAAAATGTTTATGATGTACTAAAATTGTTCAGTGTCTATTTGAAAAATGCTCATGTGATTAAATAAGTGTTCATACATTTATAAATAGCATTCATGCGATCAAAAATATGTTCACCCGTTATGAAAATATCCATACAGAGTTTTCATATATTCTAACAAAAGTTAATTTTTAAATTTTAGAAAATGTTCACACCTTTTAAAAATGTTTTATTTTAAAAAGGGTCCACGCATTTTCGGAATAATACATGTCTTTATAAAATACTTATACATATTTTGAAAAAGAAACTGAAAGATGAAGTTAAAATAAGAAGAAGGAAATAGAAAAATAAGAGAATAAAAGGAAATGGAAAAAAATAAGTTGAATTTATTTCATTTCAAAAAGAAAAGGAAACAAAAAAGAAAAAGAAAACCAAAAGCAAAACAGAAATAGAAACATGAAAACCCAAAATGAAAACGAAAATAAAAAACGAGAAGAAAACCAAAACAGAAATAAAAAGATTTCTCTATCCACGTTGGAAACAAAAGAGCCGAGCAAGAAAGAAAGGAAATCGTTTAAAACGAGTCCGACCCGGGGTTTCGGGTGATTCACATGGTTTGGGGGAGATCGGGGGTTAAATGCCTGGTTTAGATCTCTAAAAATATAGAGAAAAAAAGAAGTCTATACGCGTGATCTGCCATTAAAGATCCAAGCCATAAAAAGTGAGAAGCTATAAGGCTTAACTCTAACATAATAATTACTCTAATAAAACTGGCTCTTTGTTGAATATTCTCCAAGAATTCTGGTGCATAGTAGCTAAATAATCTCATCGTGTTACATAAGGTAAGTATTGTGTAATATTTCGGTTTTCCGTTCCTCTTTACAAATGGCCTATTGTAGGTTCTCAATCAATAACATCCTCACCATCAAGAGCAACGATCAGTCAAAGAACACCATGCATTGTTGGGCGTCCAATTCGTGAATCTAGCGGTTATGTTGACTTATTCTTGAGGGCCTCTTTGATTCGAAGGATTTTCATTTTCGAGGATTTAAATCCTTGGAAAGTTTTTCTATGCTGATTGTTTGAATCTTGTAGGGATTTTTCCTACGGATTCTTTTGCACTCCTTCCGGTTCTTTTTAGTTCGCATCTAAGATTTGCTGAAGTCAAACCTCATGAACTTTGACCAAGTTTATAGAAAAAATACCAACATTTGTGCATGTGAAATCAACAACATTAGCTGCGCCATGACTTTAGTTTTCATATTGTATAAATTTAGCATTGTAGATGTTAATATATTTTCATATAAATATGGTCAAACTTTACAAAGTTTGACTTCAAACAATTCTTGTATGCAGAATAAAAAGGACGGAGGGAGTACTATTCTTCACAAAAACATTTGCAAGCATCAAACTTCTGGGTAAGAATAATTTGATTTTCCTGTAAAGCAATCAAACAAACCAAATCATGTAGAACTCAAATGTGTCTTTCCTATTCCTTCGCTTTGAAAATCCTGTGAATCAAGATCCCCTAAGAAAATGAAACATTACAATCCTTCTCGTCTGACAAAAAAAATGAAATTCCTGAAGCAAACCAAATATATCGACCAAACCTCTCAACAAGAGAGCAAAACAAATATTAAACACTGACCAGAACAAAGCTATGGATAGACGAGGATTTGTGCCATCCGGGTAAGCAACCATAACATGATGATGTAGTAATGCTTCTGAATTTCATAAATTAAAAGACCCGTACTGTTTGGGCGTCAGACGATATATACAACAGATCAGCTACTTCATCGGCTAAGCGAAAGAGAAACTATTTACAGCTCGGCCCCAACATGTACAACGTATCGCTGTGTCTAAATGGGCGCAGGCTTCATAAAATACAGCCCCCGCCCAGATCTCCTACAAAAGGGACAAGAATCCCTTGGGAAAACATAAGCCTCTATACCGCCGATGGGAATTATGTGCACTTTCCGCATGCAAGCGATGTACTGTACTGTACTGCAGCTCGACCGGCATCAAGGAAAAACAAGGGCTAGGATTCTGCTCTTTTGCCACGCGATTTCAAGCTTTTCTCCAAAAATGCCAGAGTCTCGGCGTATGAAGGGTCATTCTTGTTCACCGGTTTACACGAGTTTATATGGTCAGTGTTCTGTAGAACCTGCAAAGATACATAAGATTAATCATCACTTGCAAGTTGCATTAAGTGGCACAACTTTTCCTTTCAGTTGAAGAGACACTTGTCTTCTAGTTTGGAGGAAATTACAGGAACATACAGGATAAACATAAGATAACAGGCGGGTCAGATGTTATAAACGTTGCTCTGACAATGAACTCTAAAGTCACCAGTTACAAAGGGATAACTACATAACTGCACATAGATCACTTGTTGTTATATCAATATTGTTTAGCACTGCAATTAGGATATTTGAAACTAGCATCTACTTGGACACATTTATATACCATTGCCATCCCCACATTATTCATGTTACAACTAGACAGCCCAATATGTTTCAGTCAAGTCCCTCGTAATGCAAGCAAGCATAACATATCCGTAAACGATGATTTGAATGAGATAATCCAACTGGTAGAATACTTACAACAAGCTCCCCGTATCCTGGGTATGCAGATTCGATCGGGACTATCTCCGCTCGGAATGCCCAACCACCATAACCTTCGACAATTGGTGTGACTTCGCTCTGTTAAGAAGCCAGTTAGCATACATAACATTTGTACAGAAGAGTTAACAAAAGAAAACTTGGTGTTGTGGCAGTGAAAACACAATGCACTAGTCTATGACAACATTTCATTACCTCACTAAAACTAAGAACATCGAGAAGTCCTTTGCTGTAGCGCTGCCGCACAAAATCATTTAACTCAACAAGTCTTGGAGACCCACTTCTTAATTCGCCAATCTACAGGAACAACATGTGTCACAAAATATACACGCATGAAATACATCAATCATGAGTGTCATATAAAGAACGTACTGAAGGAGCTGGACGAAACACATAACCCATACGCCATGGCATGTCTGCAAGTTTACTGCCAAAATGCGGACAGCTATAAAAGACCTGTCATAAGAATAGGGTTAGAACTCATACAATCATAAGAATAGACAACCAAAAACATACTAGTTCCCTCAAACAAACAAAATCAGACACATACTAGTCCAATTGTATTATTCAGGAACTTGTCGTAATTGTTCAGTTTCGCTTGATGCAATATCTGCTTAACCACCAGTCCACCCATGCTGCAAGTATGAAGATGGGA
Source organism: Triticum aestivum (assembly GCF_018294505.1). Taxonomy (NCBI): domain Eukaryota; kingdom Viridiplantae; phylum Streptophyta; class Magnoliopsida; order Poales; family Poaceae; genus Triticum; species Triticum aestivum. Next base: position 587,450,384 of record NC_057804.1, on the reverse strand, counting down.
GAGAAAATATTAGTTCTTTGATTCTTTCAGCTGTTAGATTTTTCAGCCCATGTGTAAGCAGCATTATAAACCAAGCAGCCATCATTACCTATGAGTCACAAACACAACAGGTCGGCTACCGATCCCCGCAGCCACCAGCTTCCTCAGCAGCATAGAGCTCACCTCCTATACAACAAAAGTCATCTCAATAAATGCAAATTAAGCAAGAAAAGAAGAGCAAGCCATCACCCAAAAACATCGAAATATCTCAAACCATGTATTAACCTAAAATAATACTCCCTCCATTCCATAATGTAGTGCCTATAGATTTTTGTAAAAGTCAAACTTTGCCAACTTTGACCAAGTGTATGGAGAAAATTGTCTACATCTACAATACCAAACATGTATATTCTGAAAATATAACTCACGATGTATCCAATGAGGTGCATTTGGTATTCTAGATGTATCTACTTTTCTCTATATACATGGTCAAAGTTTGTAATGTTTGACTTCTGTAAAAATCTATAGGCACTACATTATGGAACGGAGGGAGTATAAACTTTTGTACTGTATAGCAATGGTGAAAAGGTCTCAGAAAAATATAAAATGTCACAAAATGCTCTATCTGTACAGAAAATAAAAATTGTATGAAACACAAAGGTGTCCTTTCCTATGTGCACTACTAAGTCAGAAAATTTTGTATTCTGACTAACAGGTTTGTCCAAGCCTAATCAGAGATAAAGGGAGGTAGGAGTATGTGCATCAACATGCACAACTCTCCAGAACACTAACCTGAAGGGACAGGCTGGCTCCAGTCCATTGTGTCAAATTTGTCTGCATAAACCATTTGAAACCAATAAGGATCTTGGAACATTTAAATCTGAATGGTATCAGCAGATAAGCTTTTAAAGGAGCGATACAAATCTCCCAACTTAAAGAGACAATCAGAGAATTAGAGAAAAAACCTTGTATTTGACCGTGAAGAAACGAGCTTGAGGAAAATCTGATGAAAGCCATTGTCTTGGCCAACAAGTACCTTCTTTTCCAGCATCTTCATCTATACTTTCCACCAGACCAGCTTTAGTAGTTGATGACTTGTCATCAGCTATCCGCCATGAGTTGAATGGGCCACCACGAAGGCCATGGACAAACACGACATCAACTTCAGGGGAGACACGTCTTGATGCAGCACCTTTACCTTCTATGCTTCCAGTTTCAGAGCCACTATGTTCAATGCATCCATCATCCTTACAAGTATCTCTTGAAATCCCACAGCCACTGTTGCCCAAATGAACATCAAGATGTAATTCTGGATTCAGCAAGAACAGCGCATCTCCAAATTGAGGACACTTTCTTTTATACTCACATTCTGAATCAGGACATTCACCAGAAACACTTCTTGTATTTTGACTCTCGGAGCAGAATACATTTAACAGAGTTAGTCTGCAGTAACTTTTTAACTTTATATCATTGCAAGGAATTCGTCCGGTTGCACATTCCTCAAGCCACTTGCACCATACATCATCAGAAACAATTTCCTTCTTTGAGTTGGGTAGAAGGGAGAGAATGGTAAGCAGCCGCCCGGCATGCCTTCGAATATGTGCTGCTGGAGGAACACGTACACTACGGGGATCAGTGGTAGCAGCAGTAGAAGAATCATCGGAAGCAGACACATTCTTGTCTTGCACTTCTCGTATTCTTGATGCATCATATGCTTCAATTGCAGCAAGTTTCTCATAATCGTCACCGACGAGGATGTGTTTCAATAACGAAACAACTCCTAAATCAGCTATTCTCTTTTGGCACGTGACATCCTCAGAACAAAGCTCCGCTAGTGCTTTTATTCCCTTAAGCGTAGCTAAGGCTGAGTCAACGGCATCAAACTTGGGTGGGCTCTTTTTGTTCAAGTTCTTTACAGCTGTAGCAAATGGTTCAAGAGAGAGAAAATCGTAAAGTGGTACTTTGTCACCAGACTCAGAACCATGGTCCAACTGAATGCTTGCTAATTTCACAACCGCTGTAGCTAACTGATTCAAGACTTGTGTGGCAGTGTAAGCATTATGATAATCAACTTGATTCTGCAAAAAAAAATATATATATATATATATATATATATATATATATATATATATATATATTAGGACAGTAGAAGGGAGAATAAGATTTGAAAGAAAATGCTGCATCAGGACGATGGCAACTTATCCACTTGCACATCCCTCAAATCATTAAAATCAAAATTAAGTTATACAGAGGTAAAATACAAGTGCAAGACTGAACATGCTGGTTGAACAGAACAAAATAAGAAATGTTGCTGCAATCAAATGTCTATATTTCAAACAAGGGATTTCAAAGGCTGCCAATCAAATACGATGTAACTTCTCCATGAACAAACAAGGATAACCCCATGTGGCTACCCTAAACAGCTTCTCTTTTGTGAAGCATTCTATAGTGTCTTTCAAAGTATATTAGCAAAATTCACATACATAAATTGTTTAGAACATTTGTTGCTCTATGCCCAATACTTACGAGTTATGGCAAATCTAACTTAAATCTGAACAAATGGCATATACCGTATTATGCAAGGTTGACATTGCCATTGCAGTAACAATTTGAACATTTTGTGTAATTCGTTTATATGCAGCTCATTTATCCAGCCCTACTACCTAACAATTTTATGCTGTGATGTTAATAAATCTGCAAAGGGAACACACACTAAAGTACATTTTGCGGTAAAAATTGCACAGATTATAACCTTCACTCGTTCTGGTTCAGGCGGGGTGGCTCCTTTCAAACTTTGTGTCTTGTTGTCTCCAAGAATTTCGGAAAGCACGAGAGCTAACCATCCCTGAGAAATCGGTACGGAAGATGGTCCGTAATCCTCAAGTATAGATGAAAGGATTTTTACAGATGTATGATGTGTTGTGCCTGATACAGATTTGTCAAAGAGCCAACGAAGAAGAATGCCAGACCATCTTTGAGCTTCTTCAAGTGACAAAGGAACTTCACCAGAATAGAGCGAACTCAGGGCAACCGCTAATGACTCCTTCATACCATTCTGACTATTTTCCTTTTCTATTTTTTTTGCAATACTACGAAGAAGATGAAGACCCTTCTGCCTTATCACAAACTTCGACTCATTGCATCGTATCATGGATAACAGGAAAGTTGACAGTGACATTTGGGCCAACGACATGTCGCCATTCTCAGTAGCCTGAGAAGCTGTTAAAAGAAGACTTGAGGACCAATCAGGGACAGAAGGAGCCAAAGTCAAGTTCTGGTCTTCTAAAAGAGCCCGGGCCACCAAGGCTCCATGCCACTTCACAGTTCTTTCAGGGGCTTTCAGTGCAGTTGTCACAGCATGCCCGTCGCTATCAAGTTCTTGAATACGAGTGCGGTTCAGATCCGATGCTATAGCCCAATTAGCAAGAGCCCAGGTAGCAAAGGGTACAGCTACATGCTCCCTCTGTAAATCATCCCAAAGGCCTGGAGTAGCATGGGAACTTAGTCTCTCAATGTCTACATAATCAACAGTAGACTCTTGGTTTACCAGTCCACTACTATTCTGGGCAACTTCCATTCTACTATTTTGTGCAACTTCCAAAACATCATCACCTGAGTTGCCAATCTTTAGTGAGTTATTTTCTCTGGAGAATCCCAATATAGTAGTCCCCCCAAGTACCTTAATCCCTATCCCTTTTAATCCCCTGTCACCATCATCACTGCTATCATCCTCATGGTCATCAAAGTGCATCCCCCCTTCCTCAATGACTTCGATAGCTGCTGCAATATCTCTTATATCAGCATCTGCAGGCAACAAAGGTCGAAACGACGAATAATCTGCATTATCACAGTTGGATGTGATTATATCCATGAGTGCAGCGACAAGCATGCTCCTTCCTTTAGAGTGATCTGATACATCGAACGAAGAGTGTCTGGAGTTCTGTCTCGACAAGAGAACGATAGATTAGGAAAAGAACAACTTAATAAAAAACTATAGACTGCTTCATTCCATACATAAAAATATTTGTCAAGACATGATAAGCTATTGGAAAAGAAGATGAAATAAGCTGAACAAAAAAAAAAGGGCAGCCCGGTGCATGTAGCTCCCGCTTGCGCAGGGTCCGGGGAAGGGTCCGACCACTTTGGGTCTATAGTACGCAGCCTTTCCCTACATTTCTGTAAGAGGCTGTTTCCAGGACTTGAACCCGTGACCTCTTGGTCACAAGGCAGCAGCTTTACCACTGCGCCAAGGCTCCCCTTCAAATAAGCTGAACAAAAATCAAACAAAAAAAATTCCATAGAGAGTGGAGAAAGGAAAAGAGGATCACAATGGCATGAAGAAAAATATAAATATGGTCCATGAAAATGGCAAGGTCGTACAACTAATTTGCAGTTTCAGAACTCATACCAAATGTAGATTTATTACCCTAACACTGCAGTAACATATATTACAATGATCACGCAACCAGAGATTCACATGGAATCAACATCCTAAACTTACAACATCTGAATCCTGCAATGTAGCACATGATGACCCGATTCCTAGCTATATAGACCATGCTACATTGAGTCAAAACAACTTTTAACAGAAAATGACTGCTGCAATATCAATTGATGGTCAAGATGTACAGTGGGAAGTTTTTGTATATCCAAAAATTGTACTCCCTCCGTCCCAAAATAAGTGTCTCAACTTTGTACTAGCTTTAGTACAAAATTGTACTAACCTTGAGACAGTTATTTTGGGACGGAGGGAGTATAAGTTTTGTACCCTAATCTTCCACAATATGATCAACCAAGCTACACTGAATTAAGAACTCTCTAAAAAAAACTATGGCTTCTACTATATCAATTTATGGTCAAGGTCTATGAGAGAAATTGCATAAGTTTTGTATGCTATACTTGCACAGTGCGATTGATACAAATAGGAGAACCACAAGTACACCGAATGCAAGCTTCTATCAAACTACATTTGAGCAATTCAGGCAAAGGAAACAATCCAACACTAACACCTGTTATCGCCTTTTTGCCACGCTTGGACTGGTAGGAGAAGATAAACTTATGGTCCATGAACAGAGGGAGTATATACTAAACATGATGGTGCTTGGTCCATGAAAATGGCAAGGTCGTTCAGCTAATTTGCAGTTTCAGAACTCATACCAAATGTAGATTCATTACCCTAACACTGCGGTAACATATATTACAAAGATCAGGCAAGCAGAGACTCATATGGAATCAACATCCTAAACTTTAACATCTGAATCCTGCAATGTTGCACATGATCACCTGATTCCTAGCTATATAGACCATGCTACATTGAGTCAAAAATCTTCAAACAGAAAATAACTGCTGCAATATCAATTGATGGTCAAGATGTACAATGGGAAGTTTTTATATCCAAAAATTGTATAAGTTTTGTATCCTACCCTTCCCCAATATGGTCAACCAAGCTAGACTAAATTAAGAATTCTCTAACAAAAACTATGACTTCTGCAATATCAATTGATGGTCAGGGTCTGTAAGAGAAACTGCATAAATTTTGTATCCTACCCTTGCACAATGTGATGTGATTAACAACGAACAAGAGAACGCTACATCGCACAATTACACTGAATGCATGCTTCTATCAAACCACATTTGAGCAATCAGGCAAAGCAAACAATCGAAAACTAACACCTGTTATCACCTTTTTGCCGCGCTTGGGCTGGTAGGAGAAGATAAACTGAAGGAGGGAGGGCACCGCTCGTGGCCGGCCGAGCACAGCAGGCGCGACCCACGGGTCGGCCAGCAGGTTCGCGAGCGCCCGCGCCGCCTCCGCCTGCGTGGCGCCCCGCACGATGCTGTCGAGCAGCCAGTCGACCACGGCGCCGCCGCCCGCGGACACGATGGCCGCACGCCGAGCGGCACTGGCGGCCGTGATATCGGCGAGCAGCGCGGCGACCCGCATCTCGAACCCCGACCGCACCTCGTGGTTGGCGGACGACAGGACGGACATGAGCGACTTGCAGAGCACCCCGCCCGCCGTCCACGTGTGCCGCATCTGCTCCGCCACGCGCGCGGCGGACGCCCTGGTCCTCGCTAGGGTCTCCTCGATGTTGTCGGTGGTGGCGTAGAGCGTCCCGGCGGCGGTGGCGACGGAGAGCGCGGAGATGGCGAGCAGCGGGGAGATGCGGCGGGGGCCGCGGAGGGGCGCGAGATGGTGCCGCGGCGGTGGAGGCGCCGCGACGGGGAGGGTCGACGAGGTGGAAGGCGGAGAAGGGGAGGCGGGCGGGGCGGGGCCGGACGAGAGGAGGCGGCGGGGCCGGAGGCGGGAGTGGCGGCGAGCATGGCGGAGGGAAGCGGCGAGGAGGCGCCGCAGCGGCAGCATCGCCGGGCCGGAGAAGCTACGCGGGCGGCGTCTCCTCGAGAGGGGCCAGATTTGGGGGCGGCTCGCTCGGTTTGCTTGGGGAAGACGGCGAGGGAGATTGGGGGAAGCACGCGGGAATATCCGCCGGAGTGGAGAGCGGACGAGTCGGTGGCGCCGGGATGAGATCGACGGGCGTCGCCGCGTCACGGGAGGAAAGCGAGTTGTGGTGGGCTACCGGTTCCGTGATGGGCTGGCTATGTTTGGCTCGGTTCCGTAGAGCCACGACCCGTCTCCTATGGTCGCACGTTTTTCTTTCTCCCCGTCCGTGCACGATGAGCACATGTCATAACGTAACTTCTCATAGCATTTTTTTTCTACGAGAAAAACTTCAATCTCCTGTACATTCATCAAACATGTACTTCCTTCGTCCCATAATATAAGAACATTTTTGTCACTAGTGTAGTGTTAAAAACATTCTTATATTTTGGGACAGAGGGAGTACTGTTTTTTTTATGAAATATCAAACATGTGCCGTTGAAGTAGCATGAACTTATATCCAGATGATGGAAGAACATTGCATAAAACAAGTTTTTTTCCTCTCGCTAGGGTTACACCTCTCGCCTGCGGCAACGCGACGTTGAGACTCCTATCCTCCAGCGCCGTTCTCTCACAAGGCTCACGCTCGGGCTAACTCAGGGGCACCCTCGCGGTGTCGCCCGGCCTTGGCTGCTCCCCCGGGATCGGTGTCTTGGAGCTCCCCTCAGACCCTCGTGTAAACTAGGGTTAGGTTCTTTTTTCACCATGGCATCTGTGGAGGCCGAATCGGTGGTTGGAGATGATGATCTCCAGGAACTGATGAAACAATTGGGCATTGAGGACAATGATCTGGTTGATGTGGTCTACGAGGAGGTATGCCCGAAGCCGGTGACTGAAGCTGTCCATTGGCTTGCGATTGGGCGAGTGCATGCGACGAAAGAATTTGGCGACTTTTGGTTCTATAAGAACATGCGCAGCGCCTGGGATCTTGCACAAGATGTTAGGTTCAGATTGCTTGGGGATGGCATGCATACGATGCAATTCTCTTGTATTGGAGATTGGGACAAGGTAATGGAAGGGGGGCCCTGGACCTTCCGTGGTAACCCAGTCCTAATGGCTGCTTATGATGGATTTACAAAACCTTCCTCCATTGATCTCTATAGCTTTAGAATTTGGATGCAAATTTTGGATTTGCCTGATGGCTTTGAGCCCCTGGTTGAAGCTCTTGCAGCAACGGCGGGCGAGTTCTACTCCCTAGATAACAGCGGGAGAGATGTGGTTGGAAACTTGAGTTAGAATTACTCTTGATGCCAGAAACAAACTGAAGAACCATGTCTCTGTTGTGAGAAAGAGGAAAAGGCAGATTTTCAGAGTTAAGTACGAGTGCCTCCCGGACTAGTGTGCTTTGTGTGGTATGACCGGACATCTTCACACCAAACATGGTGACGGCGTGCACCGGTGTCGGCTCTGATCTTCAAAGATTTACGAGCCACACAGGGAACAGTTGCACGAGCAAATCGTAATACAGATGATGACTCACGTAATGGCAAGGCAATGTATGTTGATGCAATGCAAGCAAGAAAGATGGGAAAGATGATGATCCGGATGCTAGTAGGAAGAGGGGTTCAGCAAGCAGCGAGCAGATTTCTTCTTCGGTCGTTGCCAAGGGCCAGCTCCTCCTGACTGCTCCTGTACAAAGTGTTCCTCCCAACCCTTCTTCAAAGCAAGAACAGAAGAGATTGAGAGCAGATCAAAACGTAACAAAAACAAAACCTTTGTCCACAATGGCGGGTTCCCAAGGGGAACGCCGCCAAGACAAATGAATCTTCTAAGTTGGAATTGTTGGGGTGGGGGGAACTCTCGGACAGTTCGTGACTTGGCGACTTTGGTTCAGTCGCATTCCCCCAAAGTGGTGTTTTTGTGTGAAACTCGGCAGTCTAAAACTCGCATGAAAAGGTACCAAGTTCGGCTGGGACTACAAGGTTTTGATGCAGTTGATAGTATTGGTAATAGTGGTGGCCTTGTGTTATTTTGGCATGAATCCCTATCTGCTGAGGTGGTTTCCTCAAGTCAACGTTGCATGGATGCGCTTGTGAGGGAAGGACCAGATGACCCACCTTGGCGTCTAACATGTGTCTACGGAGAGCCAAGGGTAGAAGATCGTCATAATACGTGGTCCCTTTTGCAGAGCATGAGCATGCAATATGATCTTCCTTGGCTTGTAGTTGGTGATTTCAACGAATGTGTGTGGGATTTCGAGCACTTTTCAGCCACGCCAAGGGCAGCTAGTCAGATGCAAGCTTCTAGAGATGTCCTTGAGCTTTGCGCGCTAACTGACTTAAGCTTTGTTGGAGTCCCTTATACGTATGATAATAAGAGAGCTGGCAGTACAAATGTAAAAGTTTGTCTGGATAGAGTTGTGGCTAACCCAGCATGGAGAAATCGTTTCGATCAGGCGCTGGTCACGCACCTCACTTCTCCATGTTCAGACCATGCGCCACTTCATGTTGCTAGCGAGCAGTTCGAGGACCGGCCTTGCAAACAAAGAATTAGAAGGTATGAAGTGATGTGGGAGCGTGAACCGGCATTACAGGAGGTTACTGCAAAAGCTTGGTCGGCTGCTGGAACAAAAAGTTTGTTAGGCGATATGCATGGAGCTTTACGGGATACAATGCATAAATTATGCCAGTGGAGCAAAACAAAATTTGGCAGCGTTTGAAATAGAAAAAACACGCACCCAACTTGAAGAACTTATGCTGATGAATGCGGATAGAATGGAGATACGAAGTGTGACTGATAAAATGAATGAATTATTGTACAGAGAGGAGCTCATGTGGATGCAATGGTCACGTGTCACTTGGCTCAAGGACGGCGACCGCAACACGAGATTTTTCCATGCTAAGTCTGTTTGGCGAGATAAGAAAAACCGAGTGAAAAACTAGAAGATGCCAATGGTGTGATGCACACAGATATGAAAGCGATGGGAGTAGCTGCAACTCGGTACTTTGAGGATATCTTCACCGTGGATAGTAATCTGGATGCATCGCCTATTATTGATCTTATTGCACCGTTGGTAGGAAAGGAAACAAATAAAAGGTTATGTGAAGAATTCACCGAAAAAGAAATCTCTGATGCACTTTTCCAGATCGGTCCCTTGAAGGCTCCTGGGTCAGACGGGTTCCCGGCACACTTTTTTCAGCAGAACTGGTCTACGCTCAAGGACAGTGTTTTTGCCACTGTTAAGGATTTTTTTTCACACAGGAGTTATGCCCCAGAGCTAAATGATACAGTAATTGTGTTGATTCCCAAAATTCATAACCCAGTCAAGGTTTCAGATTTTCGTCCTATTAGCTTATGTAATGTTTTTTACAAAGTTGTGTCTAAATGTCTGGTCAATAGGCTTAGACCTGTCCTGGATGATATAATTTCCCCTTCTCAGAGTGCTTTTATACCAGGACGTATGATTACTGATAATGCACAGATTGCTTTCGAGTGCGTACATCATATCAAACAGGAAAAAGACCCGACTAGGAGTTTTTGTGCTTACAAGCTTGATCTCTCAAAAGCTTATGATCGGGTTGATTGGACATACCTTAGGCAAATGATGCAAAAGCTTGGCTTCGCTCGCAAATGGGTCGACTGGATAATGACTTGTTGACCTCTATGATATACTCCACGAAATTCAATGGAGCTATCTTGGATTCTTTTGCACCGACATGTGGTCTTCGGCAAGGTGATCCATTATCCCCATATTTGTTTATGTTTGTTGATGATGGTTTGTCTGCTCTAATAAGTAAAGGAATTGAAGTCGGCGACATCTCTCCTTTGAAAATCACAAGAAGGGCCCAGGCATCTCTCACTTGTTATTTGCAGACGATACTTTGCTCTTTTTCAAAGCTTGTGACCAACAAGCCAACCGGGTTAAAAATATTTTAGAAGTTTATGGACATGCCACAGGTCAACTTATTAACCCTGCAAAGTGCTCTGTTTTATTTGGTAACTCCTGCCCTGAGACCATCGTGGACTCGGTTAAGCTTGCTCTTGATGTCCAAATTGTTGATTTTGAGGAGAAGTACCTTGGACTGCCGACCCCGGATGGGAGAATGTCCAAGGGTAAATTCCAGAACCTCCAAGTTAAACTTACAAAGGGTCTGTTTTCTTTTGATGGCCACCCAACTCAGGTTGGCAAGGAGGTGCTAATCAAAGCCGTTGCACAGTCAATCCCCAATTATTTAATGAGTGTCTTCAAGCTACCTTTCAAGGTTTGTGATGATCTTAACCGCATGGTCAGGAACTATTTTTGGGGTGCAGAGAAAGGAAAGAGTAAGACACATTAGTATGCATGGGATAAAATGACTAGGGCAAAGTGCCAAGGTGGTTTGGGCTTCAAAGATTTCAGATTGTTTAATCAAGCTTTGTTAGCATGCCAAGCATGGCGTCTCCTAACTTGCCCCGACAGTCTCTGTGCCAGGCTACTGAAAGCAAAATATTATCCCAATGGGAGGTTGGAAGATACCGTTTTTATGGGTAACTCGTCCCCTACTTGGCAGGCAATATGTCATGGCCTTGAATTTCTAAAGAAAGGGACGGTGTGGAGGATTGCAAATGGCCAAAATGTTAGAATTTGGCGTGATAGATAGATTGTAAGGGATCCTACTAGTGGACTCATATCGCCCAAAGGACGTTGTAGATTTAAATGGGTTTCTGAGCTTATGGACCACAATGGAAATTGGGATAACTCTAAACTGCAGCAATTCTTTCTTCCAACCGACATTTGTGAGATCCAAAAAATTCGCCCCTATCATCGTCTTGGCGAGGACTTCATAGCATGGGCCCAAGAAAACTCTGGTGTATTCAGTGTGAGAAGTGTGTACCGTTTGGCTTCGGATGATCTTCATAATGGGCCCGTGACCTCCTCAAGCCACCACCCGGACGGCCGACGTGATGGTTGGAAGGCCCTATGTTCATGCAGTGCACCGCCAAAGGTATTCAGCTTCGGTTGGCGCTTAGCAAATAATTCCCTTGATACGTGGTGCAAGAAAAACAAACGGAAGTTGGAACCCAATGCCTTATGTCCTATATGTAGCGCATGTGAAGAAGACTCTTTCCATACATACTGTAATTGTATAAATGCAAGAACACTATGGCAGGCAATGGCTTCTGAATGGACTTTACCTGATGTTGTATCGATCAAGCCCACTGGTCCAGATTGGTTTATTCAGCTGCTTTGTGAGTTAGATCAAGCCCTCTAGTCATGTTTTGGCGAACTTTGGGAGGACTCAAGGCCGAACTGCTGTATGGCTTGGATGGGGACTAGAGGTCGTTTTAGACGCTGTTAAGCATGATTGTACTTTGATTGAGTAATACAAGAATTATTTTCGCAAAAAAAATATCCAGATCTATAGCCTTGTAGCGACGACTATAAGCACTAAAGCGAGCGAAAAGCACGTTGTCATCACCGCCCACAAACTTTGTTGTAGCAGACATGCGAAAAGCCATTGTGCTAAGACCATAAAGACTCATCACATCAAAAAAGCCGAAATTTCAGCTTATTTGGAGTTGTGCAGAATAGGTATATCTGATATAGTTTTTCTAGGTCCAGAATTCCAACTGCCGGCAATCTCCCTCTTAATGTAAATCTTGTAAATTAAGAGAGAAAAGACATTATAATTGCATCATAAAGTGTTATAATGATCAAAAATATTGTAAATAATAGTAGGAAAACATGATGCAAAATGGACGTATCAGTAGGCCAATAAAATCTAGCTTGGGAAGCTTTACTAACCGATAACCCACAAGTATAGGGGATCGCAACAGTTTTCGAGGGTAGAGTATTCAACCCAAATTTATTGATTCGACACAAGGGGAGCCAAAGAATATTCTCAAGTATTAGCAGTTGAGTTGTCAATTCAACCACACCTGGATAACTTAATATCCGCAACAAAGTATTTAGTAGCAAAGTAGTATGGAAGTAACGGTAACAGTGGCAAAGGTAACAGTAGCAGTTTTGTAGTAATTGTAACAGTGGCAACGGTAAAGTAACTAAGCAAAGATCAATATGTGAAAAGCTCGTAGGCATTGGATCAGTGATGGATAATTATGTCGGATGTGATTCCTCATGCAATAGTTATAACATAGGGTGACACAGAACTAGCTCCAATTCATCAATGTAATGTAGGCATGTATTCCGAATATAGTCATACGTGCTTATGGAAAAGAACTTGCATGACATCTTTTGTCCTACCCTCCCGTGGCAGCGGGGTCCTAATGGAAACTAAGGGATATTAAGGCCCCTTTTTAATAGAGTACCGGACCAAAGCATTAACACTTAGTGAATACATGAACTCCTCAAACTACGGTCATCACCGAGAGTGGTCCCGATTATTATCACTACGGGGTTGCTGGATCATAAAACATAGTAGGTGACTATAGACTTGCAAGATAGGATCAAGAACTCACATATATTCATGAAAACATAATAGGTTCAGATCTGAAATCATGGCACTCGGGCCCTAGTGACAAGCATTAAGCATAGCAAAGTCATAGCAACATCAATCTCACAACATAATGGATACTAGGGATCAAACCCTAACAAAACTAACTCGATTACATGGTAAATCTCATCCAACCCATCACTGTCCAGCAAGCCTACGATGGAATTACTCACGCACGTCGGTGAGCATCATGAAATTGGTGATGGAGGATGGTTGATGATGACGACGGCGACGGATTCCCCTCTCCAGAGCCCCGAACAGACTCTAGATCAGCCCTCCCGAGAGAGTTTAGGGTTTGGCGGTGGCTCCGTATCGTAAAACACAATGAATCCTTCTCCCTGATTTTTTCTCCCCGAACGTAAATATGTGGAGTAGAAGTTGAGGTCGGTGGAGCTCCAGGGGCCCACGAGGCAGGGGGCGCGCCCTAGGGGGGGCGCCCCCACCCTCATGGACAGGGTGGGCTCCGTGGCCTTGATTCTTTCGCTAGTATTTTTTATTAATTCCAAAAATAACTTCCGTGGAGATTCAGGTCATTCCGAGAACTTTAATTTCTGCACAAAAATAACACCATGACAGTTCTGCTGAAAACAGCGTTAGTCCGGGTCAGTTTCATTCAAATCATGCAAGTTAGAGTCCAAAACAAGGGCAAAAGTGTTTGGAAAAGTAGATACGATGGAGACGTATCAACTCCCGTAAGCTTAAACCTTTGCTTGTCCTCAAGCAATTCAGTCGATAAACTTAAAGTGATAAAGAAAAACTTTTACAAACTCTATTTTCCCTTGTTGTTGTAAATATGTAAAGCCAACACTCAAGTTTTCAGCAAAGATTATGAACATATTCACAATAACACTTAAGTCTGATGTTTACTCATATCAATGGCATAATCAACTAGCGAGCAATAATAATAAATCTCGGATGACAACACTTTCTCAAAATAATCATAATATGATATAACAAGATGGTATCTCGCTAGCCCTTTCTGAGACCGCAAAACATAAATGCAGAGCACATTTAAAGATCAAGGACTGACTAAACATTGTAATACATGGTAAAAGAGATCCAGTCATAGTCATACTCAATATAAATTAATAGTAATGCATGCAAATGACAGCGGTGCTCCTCAACTAGTGCCCTTTTTTAATAAGAGGGTGATGACTCAACGTAAAAGTAAATAGATATGCCTTTCGCAGAGGAAAGTACAGATTTGTAGAGGTGCCAGAGCTCGATTTTGAAATAGAGATAAATAATAATTTGAGCGGCATGCTTTCATTGTCAACATAACAACCAAGAGATCTCGATATCTTCCATGCTACACACATTATAGGCGGTTCCCAAACAGAATGGTAAAGTTTATACTCCCCCACCACCAACAATCATCAATCCATGGCTTGCCCGAAACAACAGGTGCCTCCAACTAACAACAATCCTGGGGGAGTTTTGTTTGCAATTACTTTGATTTGATTTGAGCATGGGACTAGGTATCCCGGTGACCAGCCATTTTCTCGTGAGTGAGGAGCGGAGTCCACTCCTCGTGAGAATAACCCACCTAGCATGGAAGATATAAACAGCCCTAGTTGATACATGAGCTGTTCGAGCATACAAAACAGAATTTCATTTGAAGGTTTGGAGTTTGGCACATACAAATTTACTTGGAACGAAAGGTAGATACCAGATATAGGAAGGTATGGTGGACTCATATGGAATAACTTTGGGGATTATGGATTTTGGATGCACAAGCAGTATTCCCGCTTAGTACAAGTGAAGGCTAGAAAAAAGACTGGGAAGCGACCAACTAGAGAGCGACAACAGTCATGAACATGCATTAAAATTAACAGACACTGAGTGCAAGCATGAGTAGGATATAATCCATCATGAACATAAATATCATGGAGGCTATGTTGATTTTGTTTCAACTACATGCGTGAACATGTGCCAAGTCAAATCACTCGAATCATTCAAAGGAGGATACTACCCTATCATACCACATCACAACCATTTTAATAGCATGTTCACACACAAGGTAAACCATTATAGACTCCTAGCTAATTAAGCATGGCATAAGCAACTATAATCTCTAATTGTCATTGCAAACATGTTTATTCATAATAGGCTGAATCAGGAATGATGAACTAATCATATTTAGAAAAACAAGATAGGTCGAGTTCATACCAGCTTCTCTCATCTCAATCAATTCATCATATATCGTCATTATTGCCTTTCACTCGCACGACCGAACGGTGTTGATAATAATAATAGTGCACGTGCATTAGACTAAGCTGGAATCTGCAAGCATTCAATTCAAGGGAGAAGACAAGGTAATATGGGCTCTTGGTTAAATCAATCAATAATGCATAAAAGAGCCACTCAACATTTTCATCATGGTCTTCTCCTTTTGACCCCCAAAGAAAAGAAATAGAAATAAAACTATTTACACATGAAAACTCCCAACAAGCAAAAGAAGAACAAGAAATCTTTTTGGATTTCTTTTAATTATTACAAGCATGGAAAGTAAACTAGCTAAAAGCTATTACTAATTTTTTTTGTTTTTCTTAGGGTTATTCAAACACACAAGAAGAAAGCAAGAAAAGAAAATAAACTAGCATGGATAGTACAATGAAAAAGTATGAGCACCGACAACTAGAATGTGTGTGTGAACATGAATGTAATGTCGGTGAGAAATACGTACTCCCCCAAGCTTAGGCTTTTGGCCTAAGTTGGTCTATGCCCATGGGTCAAAGCTGTAACTGGGGTTGTAGGCGAGCTTCCTCCGTCCTCCTCTCATATTCATTCGCCTCCTCCCTGGTTATAAAGTATCTCCTTTTTGCCTGAAAGTCAAATAAAGTAGGAGCAGGGAGAGCAATATGGACAGTACGCCGTCTGTCAAAGATTAGTCGATACTGGAAGAACCGTTCATTCCTCTCAAGAAACTGATGGCTAATCATGGCATTATAATCTAGAAAAGCAGGAAGCAACTCTCTATCATTTTCATGTATGGGTACCCCAAGATAATTAGCTACACGAGTTGCATAAATCCCACAAATCAAGTCTCCACATGTACCATTAAGATGCAGCCTTCGCGCAACGATGGCCCCCAAGTTATATTGTCTATCTCCTAGCACATCACTCTTAAGAACACTAAGATCTGGAACACACATGTGACATGCCTCATCCTTACCATTTAAGCATCTGCCTATAAAGAGAGCAAAATAATGTATAGCAGGAAAATGAATGCTTCCTATGGTAGCCTGTGCTATTTCTCTAGATTCCCCCACAGTGATATTAGCAAGAGAATCCTTAAATTCAGATTTGCGAGGTTCACTAACACCACCCCATTGCAGAAGTTTACAAGTAGTGCTAAAATCTTCTAAGTCCATGGTATAAGATTTATTATAAAGATCAAATAGGACAGTGTGAGAATCGCGTGAAGTGATGACCCACAAGTATCGGGGATCTATCGTAGTCCTTTCGATAAGTAAGAGTGTCGAACCCAACAAGGAGCAGAAGGAAATGACAAGCGGTTTTCAATAAGGTATTCTCTGCAAGCACTGAAATTGTAGGTAATAGATAGTTTTGTGATAAGATAATTTGTAACGAGTAACAAGCAATGAAAGTAAATAAGGTGCAGCAAGGTGGCCCAATCCTTTTTATAGAAAAGGACAAGCCTTCTTATAATGAGAAAAACTCTCCCGAGGACAAATGGGAATTATCGTCAAGCTAGTTTCATCACGCTCATATGATTCGCGTTTGGTACTTTGATAATTTGATATGTGGGTGGACCGGTGCTTGGGTACTACCCTTACTTGGACAAGCATCCCACTTATGATTAACCCCTATTGCAAGCATCCGAAACTGCAAAAGAAGTATTAATGTAAACCTAATTACAACATGAACCATATGGATCCAAATCAGCCCCTTACGAAGCAACGCATAAACTAGGGTTTAAGCTTCTGTCACTCTAGCAACCCATCATCTACTTATTACTTCCCAATGCCTTCCTCTAGGCCCAAATAATGGTGAAGTGTCATGTAGTCGATGTTCACATAACACCACTAGAGGAGAGACAACATACATCTCATCAAAATATCGAACGAATACCAAATTCACATGACTACTAATAGCAAGAGTTCACCCATGTCCTCAGGAACAAACGTAACTACTCACAAAGCATATTCATGTTCATAATCAGAGGGGTAATAATATGCATAAAGGATCTGAACATATGATTTTCCACCAAGTAAACCAATTAGCATCAACTACAAGGAGTAATCAACGCTGCTAGCAACCCACAGGTACCAATTTGTGGTTTTGATACAAGATTGGATACAAGAGATGAACTAGGGTTTGGAGAGGAGGTGGTGCTGGTGAATATGCTGATGGAGATTGACCCCCTCCCGATGAGAGGATCGTTGGTGATGATGATGGTGATGATTTTCCCCTCCCGGTGGGAAGTTTCCCCGGCAGAACAGCTCTGCTGGAGCCCTAGATTGGTTCCGCCAAGGTTCCGCCTTGTGGCGGCGGAGTTTCGTCTCGTGAGCTTGCCTCTGATTTTTTTTCCAGGATAAAACACCTCATATAGCAGAAGATGGGCACGGGGGGCCACCAGGGGGCCCAGGAGACAGGGGGCGCGCCCTGTAGGGGGGGGGCGCCCCCACCCTCCTGGCCAGGGTGTGGGCCCCCTCAGGTACTTTCTTTGCCCAATAACTCTTATTAAATCCAAAAATGACACTCATGGACTTGCGGGACTTTTGGAGCTGTGCAGAATAGGTATCCAATATTTGCTCCTTTTCCAGCCAGAATCCCCGCTGCCGACATTCCCCCTCTTCATGGTAACTGAGGGAGTCCTGGATTAGGGGGTGTCCGGATGGCCGGACTATGACCTTTGGCCGGACTCCCAGACTATGAAGATACAAGATTGAAGACTTCGTCCCGTGTCCGGATGGGACTTTCCTTGGCGTGGAGGGAAAGCTTGGCGATACGATATGAAGATCTCCTCCCATTGTAACCGAATCTGTGTAACCCTAGCTCTCTCTGGTGTCTATATAAATCAGAGAGTTTTAGTCCTTAGGACGAACAACAATCATACCATAGGCTAGCTTCTAGGGTTTAGCCTCTCTGATCTCGTGGTAGATCAACTCTTGTACTACCCATATCATCAATATTAATCAAGCAGGAGTAGGGTTTTACCTCCACCGAGAGGGCCCGAACCTGGGTAAAAAACATCGTGTCCCTTGTCTCCTGTTACCATCCGCCTAGACGCACAGTTCGGGACCCCCTACCCGAGATCCGCCGGTTTTGACACCGAAATTGGTGCTTTCATTAAGAGTTCCTCTGTGTCATCACGCTTAGGCCCGATGGATTCTTCGATCATCAACCACGACGCGGTCCAGGGTGAGACTTTTCTCCCCGGACAGATCTTCGTATTCGGCGGCTTCGCACTGCGGGCCAACTCGCTTGGCCATCTGGAGCAGATCGAAAGCTACGCCCCTGGCCATCAGGTCAGGTTTGGAAGCTTAAACTACACGGCCGACATCCGCGGGGACTTGATCTTCGACGGATTCGAGCGCGGCCGAGCGCGCCGCACTGTCTCGACGGGCATGATCTAGCTCTGCCGCCGGACAGCACCCAGAGTGCCGTTCAGGTGTCCGCTCTGACCATTAGTTCGGAGCCAACTGCGCCAGTCGGGGACGGACGGTTGGACGCCGCCCTCGGAGCCGCAACCTCTACGGCGATAGAGCCTAATACCAGCCTAGTCCTTTGCAAGGCCCGTGACTCCAAGGTGCCGGACTCCGTTCCGGACTCTGAATATTCCGCACCCCTTTCGATCGAACCCGATCGGGCTCCGATCATGGAGTTCACCGTCGCGGACGTCTTTCAGCACTCGCCCTTTGGCAATATCCTGAACTCCCTAAAGTCTCTCTCTTTGTCAGGAGAGCCCTGGCCGGACTATGGTCAGCAGGGTTGGGATGCGGACACGAAGAAATTCGAAACCCACCCACCACCCACTTTGTAGCCACTGTCGACGATCTAACCGACATGCTCGACTTCGACTCCGAAGACATCGACGGTATGGACGCCGATGAAGGAGACGACCAAGAACCAGCACCTATAGGGCACTGGAAGGCCACCTCGTCATATGACATATACATGGTGGACACCCCCAAAGCAGGGGATGGCGATGAAAAAGCGGAGGACGACCCCTCCAAGAAGCAACCCAAGCGCCGACGTCAGCGGCGCCGCTCTAAATCCCGCCAAAGCAAGAACGGCGAATCCGGCACCGGAGACGTCAACACCCCGGACAGTGCCGAAGACATCCCCCTCCAGCAGGATTCAGCGCAGGAGGACGAAGGAGCCAGCCCTCATGAGAGAGCGGCCGACAGAGAGGTCGAGGACGACAATTATATGCCTCATTCCGAAGACGAGGCAAGCCTCGACGACGACGAATTCGTCGTGCCAGAGGATCCCGTCGAACAAGAGCGTTTCAAACGCAGGCTTATGGCCACGGCAAGCAGCCTCAAGAAAAAACTAGCAGCAGCTTAGAGCTGACCAAGACCTGCTAGCCGACAGATGGACTGAAGTCCTGGCGGCCGAAGAGTATAAACTCGAACGCCCCTCCAAGAGTTACCCAAAGCGCAGGCTGCTACCCCAACTAGAGGAGGAAGCAACTAAACCTACATCACCAGCGTACGATGCGCCCGATCAGCCACCCCATGGCCGCGATAGAGAGGCCCCCTGGCCCTCAATCCAAGCCACACCCCGGCTCCGCTCTAAGAATACCAGAGCACGGGGAAACGCAACAGACCTGCGAGACATATTGGAGGATAAGGCAAGGCAAACAAGATCGATCTACGGATCGCGTGGGCGCCCCACATCACGTGACGATAACCGTCACACCGGATATGATAAATACGGCCAGGCCGAATACAACAGACCAAGCTCATCCGAGCTGCGTCGCGATATAGCCCAGTACAGGGGCGCCGCACACCCACTATGCTTCACAGACGAAGTAATGGATCATCAAATCCCCGAGGGTTTTAAACCCGTAAACATCGAATCATACGATGGCACAACTGATCCCGCGGTATGGATCGAGGATTATCTCCTTCATATCCACATGGCCCGTGGTGATGATCTACACGCCATCAAATACCTCCCGCTCAAGCTTAAAGGACCAGCTCGACATTGGCTTAACAGCCTGCCAGCAGAGTCAATTAGTTGCTGGGAGGACCTGGAATCCGCATTCCTTGACAACTTCCAGGGCACTTATGTGCGACCACCAGACGCCGATGACCTAAGCCACATAATCCAGCAGCCAGAGGAATCGGCCAGGCAATTCTGGACACGGTTCCTAACCAAGAAAAATCAAATAGTCGACTGTCCGGACGCCGAGGCCCTTGCAGCCTTCAGGCACAACATCCGAGACGAATGGCTTGCCCGGCACCTAGGACAGGAAAAGCCGAAATCTATGGCAGCCCTCACGACACTCATGACCCGCTTCTGCGCGGGCGAAGACAGCTGGCTAGCTCGTAGCAATAACATAACCAAGAGCCCTGGCAATTCGGATACCAAGGACAACAATGGCAGGTCACGTCGCAACAAGCACAAGCGCCGCATTAACGGCGACAATACTGAGGATACGGCAGTCAATGCCGGATTCAGAGGCTCTAAACCCGGTCAGCGGAAGAAGCCATTCAAAAGAAACCCTCCGGGCCCATCCAGCTTAGACCGGATACTCGATCGCTCGTCCCAGATACACGACACCCCCGAACAACCAGCCAACCACACCAACAGGGACTGTTGGGTGTTCAAGCAGGCATGCAAGTTAAGTGCCGAAACCAGAGACAAGGGGCTGCGTAGCGATGACGAGGAGGAGCCCCGGCCGCCGAACAACAGAGGACAGAAGGGATTCCCCCCGCAAGTGCGGACGGTGAACATGATATACGCAACCCACATCCCCAAAAGGGAGCGGAAGCGTGCTCTCAAGGACGTCTATGCGTTGGAGCCAGTCGCCCCAAAGTTCAACCCATGGTCCTCCTGCCCGATCACTTTTGATCGAAGGGACCACCCCACTAGCATCCGTCACGGCGGATTCGCCGCATTGGTCCTAGACCCAATCATTGACGGATTTCACCTCACCAGAGTCCTCATGGACGGCGGCAGCAGCCTGAACCTGCTTTATCAGGATACAGTGCGAAAAATGGGTATCGATCCCTCAAGGATTAAACCCACAAAGACAACCTTTAAAGGCGTCATACCAGGTGTAGAAGCCAGCTGTACAGGCTCGGTTACACTCGAAGTGGTCTTCGGATCCCCGGACAATTTCCGAAGCGAAGAGTTAATCTTCGACATAGTCCCATTCCGCAGTGGCTATCACGCCCTGCTCGGACGAACCGCATTTGCAAAATTCAATGCGGTGCCGCACTACGCATATCTCAAGCTCAAGATGCCAGGCCCTCGCGGAGTCATCACGGTAAATTGAAACACCGAACGCTCTCTCCGAACGGAGGAGCACACGGCGGCCCTGGCGGCGGAAGTACAGAGTAGCCTCTCAAGGCAATTCTCCAATCCAGGTGTTAAACGTCCGGACAACGTCAAGCGAGCTAGAAGTAACCTACAACAAAGCCGGCTGGCACGTTCCGAGCAAGCATAGCAGTGCGGCCCCAAGCCCAGCCCTCGCCAGATGGCGATGTCGGTACCACACATACATAATTACACTTTAGAAATACCATGGGCATAAGGGGAGGGGCACAACTACGACACACCCAGAATGCGGCCCAACCGCACTAAGGGGCTCTCTATTCCGCGTTTCTTTTTTATATACTTTCAGGACCCAACTATTCGGAAGGCCTGTCCGATAATACACTCGCCGAACACACGATGCAACAGCCAGGGAGAGAACAAGCCGCGTCAAATGTCCAGGTGGTCTCTATAACGAGCTTAATACCTGTTTTACTTAAAGTCCCGTAGCTTGCGCCTGGAGGGGGACATGTCAAATAATCCCATCTCTTGCTTATCGCACTATTTGTATCGTTCTGCTTTCATAGCAGCCCCTTTTTTAATAAATAATACATAGCTCTCATCTATTATTGTATTCATTTTTTTATATATATGTTCAGTTATGACATTATGCAACCGTACACTCGGGTATGGCCAATACACCAGGGGATTAAGCACCCCATAACATGGTGTGAGAAGACCGAACACTCTCACGAGTGCGGCACCCCGAACTTATAACACTATATGCATCGGCTCCGAATCATGTCTTGGGTCAATAGTTGGGTTTGCCCGGCTCCCATGTTTTGGTACCTTGCGTTCCACAATGTTGGCTAAGGTAGCGCTGGGAGAACTACTGCGATTGTGTCCCAGTTGAGCTGGGTTAACACCTCAGTAGAGAAAGCTAAAACTGACCGTCATGATAGTGCGAGAGACCAGTCGCTGTTCGCGAGGTTTTTTGAGTCCTTAAAGACTTATGCCGCTTAGAGCGAGGAGCCGGATTTATCTGGCCTAGGCGTGGATAGCGCCCCAAACTCGGTCTTCCGAATACTAGGGGCTTCGCCGAAATTTAAAATTGTAGAATTCTATGGCTAAGTGAGAGTGATAAAGCAATATAAGTCCGATGGCCTGGTTCGTTGTGCTGAGCGCCTCCCTAGATGGACCCAAGAATGGGAACAAGAGCGCTCAGGTTTATCCCGAACACCCCAGCACTCGTGGCATGGGGGTAGAAGCCGACGACTTGCATCTCTCAGATTTGATAAACGGCCGCACAGAAGGTAATATTTTAAATTAACAAAGCGTTGCTTAACGCATATGAACAAAGTTTTCAGCGTACAGGATAACAGATGCGAGTCTACTCAAAAATTACATCTTTGGAGCATTCACCCGCTATAAGGCGGGCACCCTTCAGGACGCCCTTATAATACATCTCGGGCGTGCGATACTCCTTGCCCGGCGGTGGCGCGTCCGTCAAAAGCTTCTCCGCGTCCAGCTTGCCCCATTGCACTTTAGCACGGGCGAGGGCCCGACGGGCACCTTCAATACAGACGGAGCGCTTGATGACCTCAATCCACGGACACGCGTCCACCAGCCGCCGCACCAGACCGAAGTAGCTCCCAGGCATGGCTTCCCTAGGCCACAACCGAACTATGAGGCCCTTCATGGCCTGTTCGGCCACCTTGTGGAGCTCGACCAGCTGCTTCAGCTGGTCGCTCAGGGGCACCGGATGTTCGGCCTCAGCATACTGAGACCAGAACACCTTTTCCGTCGAGCTCCCCTCCTCGGCTCGGTAGAACGCGGCAGCATCAGACACACTACGGGGCAGATCGGCAAACGCTCCTGGAGAGCTCCGGATTCGGGTAAGTAACAGATAATTTACTTTTATGTTCTTGCTTTGCATAAAGAATGCCTTACCCGCCGCTATCTTCTTCATCGCCTCGATCTCCTGGAGGGCCTTCTGGGCTTCGGCCTTAGCGGTCTTGGCACTCTCAAGAGCCAAGGCGAGCTCAGACTCCCGAGTCTTCGAGTCACGCTCCAAACTCTCGTGTTTTTTCATGAGAGCCTGGAGCTCTTGCCGCACCTCCGCCACCCGCGCCTCCTGCTTCTCTCGCTCGGTGCGCTCCAAGGCCGCACTGTTTTCGGCCTTGGACACCGCTTCCTTCAGGGTCGCCACCTCGGCTGTGGCCCCTGCAACATTTACGTTGGTCCTGTCATTATTTGCAACCAAGTATTTCTATATACATTTACATGCGGTACTACATACCCTCCTTGTCCTCGAGCTGCTTCTTGGCACGGCCGAGCTCGCTCTCGGACCGCTCGAGGCTCTCCTTCATTGCATTGACCTCCGCAGTCAGTGCGGCAGAGGTCAGCAGCGCAGCCTGCATTCCAATATTAACATATTTTAGTTAGACTCCTGCGTATATCTTTTTAGATCCTCAGCTCGGGTTTTCTTTCTGAACGCCGAACTGAGCATCAGGGGCTACTATCTATGCGGTAACATTTTTATATGTTTTGAACACATACCTCAAAGCCTGTTAACAGACTTGTACAGGCTTCTGTCAGCCCGCTCTTGGCGGACTGAACCTTCTGAATCACCGCACTCATAACAGTGCGGTGTTCCTCGTCGATGGAGGCGCCGTTAAGCACCTCCAGCAAATTGTCCGGCGCCTCCGGATGGACGAAGGTCGCCGGCGTCGTAGGCTTGCCCTTCTTATGAAGGCGCCGCCTGTCGGACTCTGGAACCGTTGATGGTTCCGGAGCAGTGTCCGGCCCGGGGCCGGACTTAGATCCCTCTGGGGCTTTACCCCCTTTGGGCCTGGAGTCCGGGAGGTCGCCTTGAGGCGCCTCCAGGACCACCTCCTCCTGGTTCGGTCCCTTTTGGGACTCCACCTCGGCGTCGTCCGCAGGGAGCGGGGAGGAGGCCGTCGGAAGTGAAGCGTTGTTCACATCCGACGAATTCAGGGAGCCGCTCGACGAATCGCCGAGCTGAGCTCTGGGCGGACTGCATAATTAAATTCGGCGTCAGAAGCTATCGAATAATAGAGGAGCGCCATAAGTCATTCGGGTAGCCGGACACTTACGATTTTGCCAGGGGCTTGACCCTGGATGGCCATTCCTCCCCGCCGTCTTCGGCATCGGAGGCGTAGTCCGGCAGAAGGGTCTTCCCCTTCTTGGACCCTCCGGCCTCCCCAGTTGGGGCGGCCTTTCTTTTCTTTCCTCCCCCCGTTGGAGGGGGAGAGGCTTCTTCTTCTTCCTCCTCCCCGTCTTCAGAGGCGGAGGGTGCTTCGGGGTTGTCGGGCGATGAATCCGACACCACCAGGCGCCGGGAGCTCTTTCGAGTCCCCGTGGCCTTCTTCTTGGCCTTCTTCTCCGGCACCAGGTGAGGTGCCGGAACCAGCAGCCCCGTCAATCGGGCATCCCCTGGGTCTTCTGGTAGGGGAGCCGGACAGATAACCTGCCCGGACTTCTTCAACTAGTCCTGTCAAAGGTAGGGGACTTTAGATCCCGCATAGAGTCAGACTATGAAAGACAAGAGTCTCGTAAAGGGTAGAATAGCTTACCTCATTGGCCTGGCGCCGCGAGCTAAATCCGCGATCTTCGGTAGCGGATGCGGGGGCCTCGGCGCCCTTGAACAACACCTTCCAGGCATCTTCGTACATGGTGTCGAAGAGCCCACCCAAGGTTTGGTGCTGTGCCGGATCAAACTCCCACAATTTGAAGGCCCGTTGTTGGCATGGGAGGACCCGGCGGATAAGCATGACCTGAACTACGTTGACGAGCTTGAGATTCTTGCTCACCAGCTTTTTGACGCATGTTTGGAGTCCGGTCATCTCTTCCGAATCTCCCCACGTTAGGCCCGTCTCTTTCCAGGAGGTGAGCCGTGTGGGAAAGCCAGATCAGAATTCGGGGGCCGCTTCCCATTTGGGGTCGCGCAGCTCGGTGATGTAGAACCACCCCGATTGCCACCCTTTTATGGTCTCCACAAAGGAGCCCTCGACCCATAGGACGTTGGCCATCCGGCCCACCATGGCACCTCCGCACTCTGCTTGGCGGCCGCCCACTACTTTCGGCTTGACATTAAAAGTCTTCAGCCATAAGCCAAAGTGGGGCTAGATGCAGAGGAAGGCCTCGCACACGACGATGAACGCCGAGATGTTGAGGATGAAGTTCGGGGCCAGATCGTGGAAGTCCAGGCCATAGTAGAACATGAGCCCCCGAACGAATGGGTGAAGAGGAAAACCCAGTCCGCGGACGAAATGGGGAAGAAAATCAACCCTCTCATGGGGCCTGGGGGTGGGGATGAGTTGCCCCACCTCTGGAAGCCGGTGCACGATGTCGTCACACAGGTATCCGGCCGTCCTCAGCTTTTTGATTTGCCCCTCCGTGACGGAGGAGGCCATCCATCTACCTCCCGCTCCGGACATGATTGGAGAAGGTTGAGGTGGGAAGTGCGGGCTTGGGCGTTGGAGCTCGAGCACGCAGGGACGAATAAGCAAAGGAGGAAGAAGGCGTAAATAGAAAGGGTAGATCCTTATCCCCTTATATGGGTGGCCGAAACTACGAGCCCCCACCGGCCTAATAAAACTCGCCTATCTCCCAAGCGCCGCTATTAATGGCGCGGTTGGGTTACCCATGCCCGTATTGATGAGAATCCCGGAATAAGGGGACACGATCTCTGCTTTGACAAGACGTGCCAAGGAAACCGCCTCGCTAAACGCGCTGAGGTGGAACGGTAAAATGGTTCGAGTGAAGGCTTGGCCGTGGCGTGATGTCATGCTACGGAATACGTCAGCAGATTGGATTTGTGCAGAAATTATTCTCTCTACGGCGGTATGTGAAACTTATTTTTGCAGAGCCGGACACTATCCTTGTGTTCAACATCTTCTATGAAGTATTCGGAGGAGGAACCCGCCTTGCAATGCCGAAGACAACTTGCGCGCCGGACTCGTCGTCATTGAAGCCTGGTTCAGGGGCTACTGAGGGAGTCCTGGATTAGGGGGTGTCCGGATGGCCGGACTATGACCTTCGGCCGGACTCCCGGACTATGAAGATACAAGATTGAAGACTTTGTCCCGTGTCCGGATGGGACTTTCCTTGGCGTGGAGGGCAAGCTTGGCGATACGATATGAAGATCTCCTCCCATTGTAACCGACTCTGTGTAACCCTAGCCCTCTCCGGTGTCTATATAAACCGGAGAGTTTTAGTCCTTAGGACGAACAACAATCATACCATAGGCTAGCTTCTAGGGTTTAGCCTCTCTGATCTCGTGGTAGATCAACTCTTGTACTACCCATATCATCAATATTAATCAAGCAGGAGTAGGGTTTTACTTCCACCGAGAGGGCCCGGACCTGGGTAAAAACATCGTGTCCCTTGTCTCCTGTTACCATCCGCCTAGACGCACAGTTCGGGACTCCCTACCCGAGATCCGCCGGTTTTGACACCGACAGTAACCCTTGTAAAATAAGAGAGAATAGCCATAAGTATTGCGACATAACATGAAATAACAGCCCATAATGCAATAAATATTGATATAAAAGCATGATGCAAAATGGACGTATCAACTCCCCCAAGCTTAGACCTTGCTTGTCCTCAAGCGGAAGCCGAAATCGAAAAATATGTCCACATGTTTAGAGATAGAGGTGTCGATAAAAATAAAATACGGACATGAGGGCATCATTATCATTCTAATAACAACAACATATATAGATTTTGTCATATGATTTCTTATGCTCAAGTAACAATCTATTCACAATGTCAAGTATGGAACATAAACTTCATTGGAAACTAACAAACTATAATCTTAATCATTGAAGGAATTGCAATTTATCATAACATCAGAAAGAGTCAAGAATAGAGCTTTTCAGCAAGTCCACATACTCAACTGTCATATAGTCTTCTACAATTGCTAACACTCACGCAATACTTATGGTTATGGAGTTTTAATCGGACACTGAGAAAGATAGGGGCTTATAATGTTGCCTCCCGACGTATTCACATTTAGGTGATGTCAACAATAATAATTCATGATAACGAACATCCAATTGGATATATATATATATATATATATCAGGATCTTTCTAACACGAGGTGCTTGCCAAAGGATAAAATAAAAAAGGGAAAGGTGAAGATCACCTTGTCTCTTGCATAAAGTAAAAGACATAAAGTAGAAGTTAGGCCCTTCGCAGAGG
Organism: Triticum aestivum; assembly: GCF_018294505.1. NCBI lineage: Eukaryota > Viridiplantae > Streptophyta > Magnoliopsida > Poales > Poaceae > Triticum > Triticum aestivum. The sequence continues at coordinate 587,422,851 of NC_057804.1, read as the reverse complement.
GAAGCAGAGGTTGTCATGCGCTTTTAGGGTTGGATACACAAAATCTTAGTGCGAAAGAATGTCACTTTATATTGCCACTTGTATATGGACCTTTAGTATGCAATCCGTCGCTTTTATTGCTTCCATAACAAGCTCGTATAAAGTTTATTTTCTCCGTACACTACAAAAAAAAGACACATTCGTGACATTTTAGGCCGAATGAATTTTTTTTGTCATACATATGACACTTCTATGACGATAATTGTGACAAAACCCGGTATCATCATAGATGTGGTGGGCTCCTACTTCTATGACAAAAAATCATGGCAGAAAATGGGCTTTTCGTCCTGGGCGGGCCGGAGACGCAGTTGCATGACATTCTTTGGGCCGTCCATGACAGAAAAAACCGTGGTAGAAGCGAGGGCGAGGAAAATTTTGGGGAGTTCCCGGTTACAGTGGGTGGTCGGGGGCCGAGCGATGCGCGTTTCTCTTGTATACGTACGCGCGTGTGTGCGAGGCATTGGCTCTAACTGAACCCGAGCGAGGCGTTGGGCACTAACTGAACCCGAGCGATTGCACTGCAGGCTACGCGTTACTGAACCCGAGCGATCGATTCCTTCGCTACTGCTGCTAACTGAAGCCGGTCGATGCTACCTCTCTGGATGAACAGTGAGCGTTGCGGGGGGGGGGGGGGGTTGTATGAACAGTGAGCGGTGGGAGTGGATGAACAGGACCCGTGGCATTGCCTCTGGATGAACAGGACCCCGATCGATCGAGCCGGTTGGGGCTGGATGAACAGGACCCTGTGGAGGGCTGGATGAATAGGACGACCCCGTGGAGGGCTGGATGAACAGGACGACCCCGTGGAGGGCTGGATGAACAGTAAATGGTGGAGGGGTGGATGAACAGTAGCCCGTGGAGGGGTGGTTGAACAAGAGCCCATGGAGAGGGGTGGTTGAATAGTAGCTGGTGGAGTAGCGCACGGTGGAGGCTGGATGAACAGGAGCCCGTGGATGAACAGTCGCAGGTGGAGGCTGGAGGAGGTCGACGGTAGCCCGTGGAGGCTGGAGGAGGTCGACGGTGGAGATGAACATTATCCCGTGGAGTCCCGTTTTGCGGTACGCCCCACCCCTCCCGATGAATAGGACCCTCGTTTCGACCGTAGAGCTCCAACACAAGTCTGTTTTGTCCATTTTGCGGTACGCCACACCCCTCCCGATCAACAGGACCCCCATTTCGACCGTAGGAGGTCCGTTTCGTCCGTTTTGCGGTACGCCACACCCCTCCTGATCAACAGGACCCCTGTTTCGACCGTAGGAGGTCCGTTTCCTCTGTTTTGTGGTATGCCAGACCCCTGCCGATGAACAGGATCCCGTTTCGAACGTGGCCGGTCGAACACAAGGCCGTTTCCTCCGTTTTGCGGTACGTCAGGCCTTGTTTCCATCGCCTGTTCCGTCCAAGCCCTCCCGATGAACACGACCACGCATTCCATTCCGACCCAGCCGGTTGGCTCCCCATGAACACGACGATGACACTATTTCTCCGTTCCGACCCAGCCAATGTACACGAGCCGTGGCCGTACGTATATATGCAAGAGTAGGCGTTCGAGACCCCACCCGTATGTACACATACGTGGCCGTATTTTCTTTCTTGCACCCTGGCCGCTGTACGTACGTGTACATGCTACGTGCGCGCCTCTACTACGACATGTGGGCGCCTCTACTACGACACGTGCGCGCCTCTACATCCACCAGTATGTACGTATACGTTCGCGACCAGAATGACAACACTACGTACGCTTCGACCAGGTGGGTCCCGACTGTCAGGCAATTCCTTGCGTGCGAAGATGTAGCTGGTGGGTCCCAGCAGTTAGGGGGGCGAATCGGTTTTTTTTGCCCGGACGCACTTCCTTGTGTGCGAAGGTGTAACTGGTGGGTCCCAACAGTCAGCTGGCGAATCGTTTTTTTGCCCGAACGCACTTCCTTGCGTGCGAAGGTGTAGCTGGTAGGTCCCAGCAGTCAGGGGGAAACGTTTTTTTCATGAAATACGGTGGCCCGTCCGGTGGGTCCCCGCTGTCAGGTAGAGGAATAATTATTTTGTGCGTAATAGGGAGGCACTTCCCTGCGGCCGTCGTGGACCCAGCTGTCAGCCTCTCCACGTACAGTACTCTTCCGATGGAAGTCGGTCATTGACCACATTGACCACGCCGCGCCGAGAGCACCAGGGCGGTGGACGACGGTGAGGCCTAGGAAGGGGATGACGCGGAGCGGGGGAAGATGCGGCAGTGGATGCCCACATGGAGAGGAGTACGACTGTACGAGGGTTTACTGGTTCGTCTGCCGTCGCTGGAGAATAACAGCAGGTGTGGGTCAGTAGAGGGATGGCTAGGCCAGCGATGGGAGTACGGTGGGGCGGTGAGGCCTGCGCAGCAGCACAACCGGCCGCGGGGAGGAGGGCGCAGGCAGTCCCGTCGGCGCTTGTTTGAGCGGCTGGAGCATGAAGAGCAAAGATTGAAGAAGCACGACAGCCGTTGGATGGACATCCAACAGTCACTGCTCTCGTGTGTTGACTAAGTTGACAGGGTGTTGCGTGTGCGTCAACCTTTTTTTATGAAAGCACACGCGTCAACCTATAGTAGGCGCACAAGTCAGCCTCAAATCTACGGAAAACAGCAGACCGCCCATCTGCCATTATTTCTAATAATGTACAACCCATTTGCTAATTCTTAAGAATTTTTTTGGAGCCCATCTTCTTTTTGTTAGCATTACACCCCATATTGTGGCCACGGTTAAAAAGTATACAAAATTTTGCATATTTCGATGCGTTCAACTGTTTTTAATCCAGAAATATTGATTCACATTCAAACTATTTTGAAAAATAATTTATATAAATATAAAATCCAAATAATTGTCCACGCATAAAAATCAATGGAATTTAAAATCTTGTAATGAAAAAAAATTGAAACTAATTCCCGATTTGATGTGTTTTAAAAATGTACAGCCCATTTCTGGGCAAACCGAATGAAACTCTCCTCGTCTTGAAAGATTTGCAGCCCAGTAGGGCCGATAAAGCAAGTAGGCCTTGTTTGGGTATTTCTTTAAAAAAATAGAACTGGGCTAGCCATTTTCAGCAAGAAAAAAACACAACTGGGCTCATGATGTGGTAAACATAAATAAAACCCTGGCTAGACGGGCCACGACCCCCGCATAGCCCCGTTGTTACCCTTATCGGTCGCTAAAACTAGTATAAATAACAACTGCTTGTTCCTCAAAAAAAAAACTGCACAACCTGCTGGGTCCCTAGTGTCAGCCGCTCGTAGTGTATTCTCTCGTTTATTGACTACGTTGACAATGGCGTGAGCCTCAGATGTCCAACCATTAGGAGGAACCATATTTTTGGGCTTGTAATACAGAGGCACTTGCTTGTGTACTACCATGACGCTGGTGGGTCCCTACTGTCATCCTCTCCACGTACAGTCATCTCCTTGTTCCTCTTGGTTGTTGACGATGTTGACAATGCAAGAGGGCGGCACACTTTGCACGGCGAGCGAACCAAGGCTGCAAGGTGGAGGATGACGCCGAGGCCTCGGACGGAACGAACAGGAGCCATGGAAGATGTGCCGGTCCAGTCGCAGGCGGAGGGGAGTACGAGGGTTGACTAGTTCGGGTGCGGGTGCGTGTTGGGGGTGACATTGCCGGAGAATAACAGGACGTGTGGGGGAATAGAGGGAGGGACTGGCCAACGTTGGAGGGTACGTATGGTAGGGCGACGGAGGAGCAGCTAGCCATGGGATGCAGGAGCAGGCGAAGCCGATGGGGTGGTTCGGTTTCGGCGGTTGGAGGAAGAAGACAAGAGATAGAAGATACACGACAGATGTTGGATGTCAATCCAACGGCTGGTAGGAAGAATCGTTTGTTGACTGGCTAGGCTATTTCCTCGGGGGTCCCAAATGTCAGAATCCAAATTTGTCACGGTCATGCAGCCTTTCCTATGAAAATTTACAGCCCATTTGATGTGCTAGTTCGAAATAAGTTTGTGGGTGCTGGTGGGGGCTAATCACTTGGCTTTTGTAATGCACAGTGAGCTCAAGCAGCCAGCGAGAGTGATGTTATGTCCCTTGGTTGGGATTTGTTACAATATTTCACTCTAAATTAAACGAATGGCAAGCCATGCCTTGTTTCAACAAAAATATGACAGTCACAGCCGAGTTGAAAAGGGCAGGAACATCTAACTCCAGCTTACAAATTATACAAAAGTACGAGGGTTAATTGTTCATCAGGTTTACAAAAAAACCCAGGTTGAAAAGGGCAACAACATCTAACTCCAGCACTGTTTTCAGCAGTCATAGTCAAATGGATCGGTCAGGTCCATAGAATGAACATCCTAGGTCGTAAAATTTACTGGATTATGACCACAATATGTTGTAAATAGAAGCCCGACACGTTCAGATGCTCTTTTGCCCACCTGACACTCCTTTTTTTGCTCTTCGACATACCCATCCATCAAAACCATGCTGCTAATAAACTTAAGCCTGATGGACAATAGTAACCTCGCATTCCGCAGGAAGAATGTGACAAATCTAGTGTTTGCACGGTTGGCTACATATCGTTCTAGCATTATTGTCTTCAATCAAATCTCATGAGAAGTGAGAAAATCCCGATGCTTACGAATCCACTGATTGGTTATAACTTTCTTACCTGTCCTGTTGCCTAAATAGACATGAAGATTGAAAATAGTTAAGGTCTAAAAAAAGAGTGTCGAAAGAGCAACAACTGAACGGTTAATTCTAGTACACTATATGCGGGCTTCCAATGTGCGTGTGAAATTATCACCTTTACATACAACTTCTCCAGACATGGAAAGCATTGCAGCAAGCCGATAATCTTGTTCAGATCAAAACTAATCATTTGGATATATAAGATCTTGACAGAATCCAGCACCATTGATAGGCCATCCATGGAGAAACTCTTCATTGAGCTTAGAACATAATATTAGTATAAAATGTGTACTCCAAGATGATATATAACTTATGCGTAGAAATTTAAAATGCAGCTTATGGTTACAAGTGTAGATGATAATATAAAGTACCTGAAGAACTGTGGAGCCAAACATCATATTGAAATGAGCACATAGATCATGTATTACACCCAAGGTCTCCAGTTTAGGCGCAGAGAGGACGGTTATTTGCAACGGTGAATAACTAGAATCAAGGATCAACCTTTGAAGTGAAGGGGCATCTTGGATGATGAGCTGCCTTCCGTCAAAAGAAATTCCAATTCTTACAAGGTTAGGCAACTTTATTTGGAGACACCCGATTCTAACTATGAAAACAAGCACCAAGCACTCCAGGGCAGGGCAACTGGAGTGGATGATGCTGTGCAATGAGGCCTCCGATATATGAACCCGCACAAGTGAAAGTTTCTTGAGAAATGGGAGTCAAAGGTTTAGTACCAGATTGTCTGGTAGGTAGCACAGCGCAATGGTGGCGGTGTGGAGAGAGGAGGAAAACCGCGAGATGGACATCGGTGCTGAGGGCACAAGTTCATGGCGTTCGGTATGTGGTATGTGATTTCTAGGGGAATAGTAGAACTCATGCAGCTGTAGTTCTGTGAATTCAGGGGATTTCAGCCAGGTGTCCACCGTGCAGGGCATGGTATGCTTGCTCAGGTAGCATGATGGGATGCAGAGGCTTTGAACGGAGCCCTGGTGGGAGGAGATGATCGCTCTGGGGATTTCAAAATCATTGAAGAGAGATAGCTGACGACAGTCAAGATTAAGGGGCACGGCGCGCCATAGAGGACGCCACCGAATTGAGAGGACTTGGGTGCGGCAGCAATCCTTGGTGGGGAGAAGCGAGATGATCTCCCCAAGGACGGTGTCCGGGAGATCGCTGATGCGGTCCACCCGAGATTCTACGAGTTCCTGGGATCCGGTGGGGGCGGGGTCGCCGCTTATCCCCGTGCTGCCGGGTGCGGGATCTACAACAGGCTTCGCCGCTGGCGGGAGCCTCATCTTCTTGGCGCTGGGTTCAGCCGACTCCATTTTCCTCGAGGGTGTCGCGTCGCACTCACGGATTTGAGCAGAGTAGCGAATGACGAGCCTAGTTGTAGTGCGATGAAGAAGAAGGGGAGTTGAGGTTTTTTCTGTAGTAGTGAGGAAGAAGGGGAGCTGGTGATGGAGAATGCAGTAATTTCAAAAAATTTCCTACGATCACGCAAGATCATGGTGATGGCATATCAACGAGAGGGGAGAGTGTTCGTCCATGTACCCTCGTAGACCGTAAGCGAAAGCGTTATGACAACGCGGTTGATGTAGTCGTACGTCTTCACGATCCGACCGATCCAAGCACCGAACGTACGGCACCTCCGAGTTCAGCACACGTTCAGCTCGATGACGATCCCCGGGCTCCGATCCAGCAAAGCTTCAGGGATGAGTTCCGTCAGCATGATGGCGTGGTGACGATGATGATGTTCTACCGGCGCAGGGCTTCGCCTAAACTCCGCGACGATATGACCGAGGTGGAATATGGTGGAGGGGGGCACCGCACACGGCTAAGTAACGATCCGTAGATCAACTTGTGTGTTATGGGGTGCCCCCCTGCCTCCGTATATAAAGGAGGGAGGGGGAGGTGCGGCCGGCCCCCTTGGGGTGCGCCTGGAAGAGTCCTACTCCCACCGGGAGTAGGACTCCCCCCTCTTGCCTTGGTGGAGAAGGAAAGGGGGGAGGGGAAAGAGGAAAGGGGGGCGCCGCCCCCCCTTCCTTGTCCTATTCGGACTAGGGGGGAGGGGGCGCGCGGCCTGCCCTGGCCGGCCCTCCTCTTCTCCCTCATGGCCCACTAAGGCCCATTAACCCCCGGGAAGGTTCCGGTAACCCCCCGGTGTTCCGGTAAAATCCTGATTTCACCCGGAACCTTTCCGATGTCCAAACATAGGCTTCCAATATATCAATCTTTATGTCTCGACCATTTAGAGACTCCTCGTCATGTTCCATGATCACATCCGGGACTCCGAACAAACTTTGGTACATCAAAACTTATAAACTCATAATAAAACTGTCATCGTAACGTTAAGCGTGCGGACCCTACGGGTTCGAGAACTATGTAGACATGACCTAGAACCATTCTCGGTCAATAACCAATAGCGGAACCTGGATGCCCATATTGGTTCCTACATATTCTACGAAGATCTTTATCGGTCAAACCGCATAACAACATACGTTGTTCCCTTTGTCATCGGTATGTTACTTGCCCGAGATTTGATCGTCGGTATCCAATACCTAGTTCAATCTCGTTACCGGTAAGTCTCTTTACTCGTTCTGTAACACATCATCTTATAACTAACTCATTAGTTACAATGCTTGCAAGGCTTAGGTGATGAGTATTACCGAGAGGGCCCAGAGATACCTCTCCGACAATCGGAGTGACAAAACCTAATCTCGAATTATGCCAACCCAACATGTACCTTCGGAAACACCTGTAGAGCACCTTTATAATCACCCAGTTACGTTGTGACGTTTGGTAGCACACAAAGTGTTCTTCCGGTAAACGTGAGTTGCACAATCTCATAGTTGCAGGAACTTTGTATAAGTCATGAAGAAAGCAATAGCAACATACTAAACGATCAAGTGCTGGGCTAACAGAATGGGTCATGTCAATCACATCATTCTTCTAATGATGTGATCCCATTAATCAAATGACAACACATGTCTATGGTTAGGAAACATAACCATCTTTGATTAATGAGCTTGTCAAGTAGAGGCATACTAGTGACTATATGTTTGTCTATGTATTCACACATGTATCATGTTTCCGGTTAATACAATTCTAGCATGAATAATAAACATTTATCATGATATGAGGAAATAAATAATAACTTTATTATTGCCTCTAGGGCATATTCCCTTCAGTCTCCCACTTGCACTAGAGTCAATAATCTAGATTACATAGTAATGATTCTAACACCCATGTAGTCTTGGTGTTGATCATGTTTTGCTCGTGAGAGAGGCTTAGTCAACGGGTCTGCAACATTCAGATCCGTATGTATTTTGCAAATCTCTATGTCTCCCACTTGGACTTGGTCCCGAATGGAATTGAAGCGTCTCTTGATGTGCTTGGTCCTCTTGTGAAATCTGGATTCCTTTGCCAAGGCAATTGCACCAGTATTGTCACAGAAGATCTTCATTGGTCCCGATGCACTAGGTATGACACCTAGATCGGAAATGAACTCCTTCATCCAGACTCCTTCATTTGCTGCTTCCGAAGCAGCTATGTACTCCGCTTCACATGTAGATCCCGCTATGACTCTTTGTTTAGAACTGCACCAACTTATAGCTCCACCGTTTAATAAAAACACGTATCCGGTTTGTGATTTAGAATCGTCCGGATCGGTGTCAAAGCTTGCATCTACGTAACCGTTTACGACTAGCTCTTTGTCACCTCCATATACGAGAAAAATATCCTTAGTCCTTTTCAGGTATTTCAGGATGTTCTTGACCGCTGTCCAGTGATCCACTCCTGGATTACTTTGGTACCTTCCTGCCAAGCTTATTGCTAAGCATACGTCAGGTCTGGTACACATCATTGCATACATGTTGGAGAACGTTGCAGAAAACAAAAATTTTCCTACTCGTTTCACCAAGATCATCTAGGAGTTCATCTAGCAACGAGTCATTGGATGCATCTACGTACCTTGTAGATCGCGAGCGGAAGCATTCAAAGAACGGGGATGATGTAGTCGAACGCGTCGTGATTCGAATCACCGGAGATCCTAGCACCGAACGGACGGCACCTCCGCGTTCAACACACGTACGGAACAGCCACGTATCCTCCTTCTTGATCCAGCAAGGGAGGGAGGAGAGGTTGAGGGAGATGGCACCAGCAGCAGCACGACGGCGTGGTGTTGATGGAGCTGCAGTACTCCAGCAGAGCTTCGCTAAGCACTATGGAGGTTGAGGAGGTGTTGGGGAGGGAGAAGGAGGCAACCAAAGGCCAAGGACTCAAGGTATGAAGTCCCTCCTCTCCCCCACTATATATAGGGGTGCCAAGGGGGGGTGGCCGGCCCTAGGAGATCCAATCTCCTAGGGGTGCGGCGGCCTAGGGGGGTTTCCCTCCCCCCCAAGGCACCTAGGAGGTGCCTTCCACTAGTAGGACTCCTCCCCCTTGGAAACCCTAGGCGCATGGGCCTTGTGGGGCTGGTGCCCTTGGCCCAAGCAGGCCAAGGTGCACCCCCTACAGCCCATGTGGCCCCCGGGGATGGGTGGCCCCACCCGGTGGGCCCCCGGGACCCCTCCGGTGGTCCCGGTACAATACCGATAACCCCGAAACTTGTCCCGATGCCCGAAACAGGACTTCCCATATATAAATCTTTACCTCCGGACCATTCCGGAACTCCTCGTGACGTCCAGGATCTCATCCGGGACTCCGAACAACATTCGGGTTACTGCATATACATATCCCTACAACCCTAGCGTAACCGAACCTTAAGTGTGTAGACCCTACGGGTTTGGGAGACAAGCAGACATGACCGAGACGACTCTCCGGTCAATAACCAACAGCGGGATCTGGATACCCATGTTGGCTCCCACATGCTCCACGATGATCTCATCGGATGAACCACGATGTCGAGGATTCTATCAACCCCGTACGCTATTCCCTTTGTCTATCGATATGTTACTTGCCCGAGATTCGATCGTCGGTATCCCAATACCTCGTTCAATCTCGTTACCGGCAAGTCACTTTACTCGTACCGTAATGCATGATCCCGTGACCAGACACTTGGTCACTCTGAGCTCATTATGATGATGCATTACTGAGTGGGCCCAGTGATACCTCTCCGTCATACGGAGTGACAAATCCCAGTCTTGATCCATGTCACCCAACAGACACTTTCGGAGATACCCGTAGTCTACCTTTATAGTCACCCAGTTACGTTGTGACGTTTGGCATACCCAAAGCACTCCTACGGTATCCGGGAGTTACACGATCTCATGGTCTAAGGAAAAGATACTTTGACATTGCAAAACTCTAGCAAACGAACTATACGATCTTGTGCTATGTTTAGGATTGGGTCTCGTCCATCACATCATTCTCCTAATGATGTGATCTCGTTATCAATGACATCCAGTGTCCATAGTCAGGAAACCATGACTATCTGTTGATCAACGAGCTAGTCTACTAGAGGCTTACTAGGGACATGTTGATGTCTATTATTCACACATGTATTACGATTTCCAGATAACACAATTATAGCATGAATAAAGACAATTATCATGAACAAGGAAATATAATAATAATGCTTTTATTATTGCCTCTAGGGCATATTTCCAACAGTCTCCCACTTGCACTAGAGTCAATAATCTAGTTACATTGTGATGAATCGAACACCCATGGAATTCTGGTGTTGATCATGTTTTGTTCTAGGGAGAGGTTTAGTCAACGGATCTGCTACATTCAGGTCCGTATGTACTTTACAAATCTCTATGTCTCCATCTTGAACATTTTCACGAATGGAGTTGAAACGACGCTTGATGTGCCTTGTCTTCTTGTGAAACCTGGGCTCCTTGGCAAGTGCAATAGCTCCAGTGTTGTCACAGAAGAGCTTGATCGGCCCCGACGCATTGGGTATGACTCCTAGGTCGGTGATGAACTCCTTCACCCATATTGCTTCATGTGCTGCCTCCGAGGCTGCCATGTACTCCGCTTCACATGTAGATCCCGCCACGACGCTTTGCTTACAACTGCACCAGCTTACTGCCCCACCATTCAAAATATACACGTATCCGGTTTGTGACTTAGAGTCATCCAGATCTGTGTCGAAGCTAGCGTCGACGTAACCCTTTACGACGAGCTCTTCGTCACCTCCATAAATGAGAAACATTTCCTTAGTCCTTTTCAGGTACTTCAGGATATTCTTGACCGCTGTCCAGTGTTCCTTGCCGGGATTACTTTGGTACCTTCCTACCAAACTGACGGCAAGGTTAACATCAGGTCTGGTACACAGCATGGCATACATAATAGAACCTATGGCTGAGGCATAGGGGATGACGCTCATCTCTTCTATATCTTCTGCCGTGGTCGGACATTGAGCTGAGCTCAATTTCACACCTTGTAACACAGGCAAGAACCCTTTCTTGGATTGATCCATATTGAACTTCTTCAATATCTTATCAAGGTATGTGCTTTGTGAAAGACCTATGAGGCGTCTTGATCTATCTCTATAGATTTTGATGCCTAATATATAAGCAGCTTCTCCAAGGTCCTTCATTGAAAAACTTTTATTCAAGTAGGCCTTGATGCTGTCCAAGAGTTCTATATCATTTCCCATCAAAAGTATGTCATCTACATATAATATGAGAAATGCTACAGAGCTCCCACTCACTTTCTTGTAAACGCAGGCTTCTCCATAAGTCTGTGTAAACCCAAACGCTTTGATCATCTCAACAAAGCGAATGTTCCAACTCCGAGATGCTTGCACCAGCCCATAAATCGAGCGTTGGAGCTTGCACACTTTGTCAGCATTCTTAGGATCGACAAAACCTTCTGGCTGCATCATATACAATTCTTCCTTAAGGAAACCATTAAGGAATGCCGTTTTGACGTCCATTTGCCATATTTCGTAATCATAGAATGCGGCAATTGCTAACATGATTCGGACGGACTTCAGCTTCGCTACCGGTGAGAAAGTCTCATCGTAGTCAACCCCTTGAACTTGTCGATAACCCTTAGCGACAAGCCGAGCTTTATAGATGGTCACATTACCATCTGCGTCTGTCTTCTTCTTAAAGATCCATTTATTTTCTATGGCTCGCCGTTCAACGGGCAAGTCAGTCAAAGTCCATACTTCGTTTTCATACATGGATCCTATCTCGGATTTCATGGCTTCTAGCCATTTGTCGGAATCCGGTCCCGCCATCGCTTCTTCATAGTTCGAAGGTTCACCGTTGTCTAACAACATGATTTCCAAGACAGGGTTGCCGTACCACTCTGGTGCGGAACGTGTCCTTGTGGACCTTCGAATTTCAGTAGGAGCTTGATCAGAAGTATCTTGATCATTAACTTCCTCTCTAGTCGGTGCTGGCACCTCAGGAACATTTTCTTGAGTTGCGCCATTTTCCGGTTCAAGAGGCAATACTTCATCAAGCTCTACTTTCCTCCCACTTACTTCTTTCGAGAGAAACTCTTTCTCCAGAAAGGACCCATTCTTGGCAACAAAGATCTTGCCTTCGGATCTAAGGTAGAAGGTGTACCCAATAGTTTCTTTTGGGTACCCTATGAAGACGCATTTTTCCGATTTGGGTTCGAGCTTTTCAGGTTGAAGTTTCTTGACATAAGCATCGCATCCCCAAACTTTTAGAAACGACAACTTAGGTTTCTTCCCAAACCATAATTCATACGGTGTCGTCTTAACGGATTTCGACGGAGCCCTATTTAAAGTGAATGCGGCAGTCTCTAAAGCATAGCCCCAAAAAGAAAGCGGTAAATCGGTAAGAGACATCATAGATCGCACCATATCTAACAGAGTGCGATTACGACGTTCGGACACACCATTACGCTGAGGTGTTCCAGGCGGCGTGAGTTGTGAAACTATTCCACATTTTCTTAAGTGTGCCCCAAACTCGTGACTCAAGTATTCTCCTCCACGATCTGATCGCAGAAACTTGATTTTCCTGTCACGTTGATTTTCAACCTCACTCTGAAATTCCTTGAACTTTTCAAAGGTTTCAGACTTGTGTTTCATTAAGTAGATATACCCATACCTACTTAAATCATCAGTGAGGGTGAGAACATAACGATAGCCACCGCGAGCCTCAACACTCATTGGACCGCACACATCGGTATGTATGATTTCCAATAAGTCGGTTGCTCGCTCCATTGTTCCTGAGAACGGAGTCTTGGTCATTTTACCCATAAGGCATGGTTCGCACGTGTCAAATGATTCATAATCAAGAGACTCTAAAAGTCCATCAGCATGGAGCTTCTTCATGCGTTTGACACCTATGTGACCAAGGCGGCAGTGCCACAAGTATGTGGGACTATCATTATCAACTTTACTTCTTTTGGTACTCACATTATGAATATGTGTAGCATCACGTTCGAGATTCATAAGGAATAAACCATTCACCATAGGAGCATGACCATAAAACATATCTCTCATAAAAATGGAACAACCATTATTCTCAGATTTAAAAGAGTAGCCATCTCGAATTAAACGAGATCCCGATACAATGTTCATGCTCAAAGCTGGCACTAAATAACAATTATTAAGGTTTAAAACTAATCCCGAAGGGAGATGCAGAGGTAGCGTGCCGACGGCGATCACATTGACCTTGGAACCATTCCCGACGCGCATCGTCACCTCGTCCTTTGCCAGTTTCCGCTTATTCCGCAGCCCCTGCTTTGAGTTACAAATGTGAGCAACTGCACCGGTATCAAATACCCAGGAGCCACTACGGGCACTAGTAAGGTACACATCAATTACATGTATATCACATATACCTTTGGTTTTGCCGGCCTTCTTATCCGCTAAGTACTTAGGGCAGTTCCGCTTCCAGTGACCGCTTCCCTTGCAATAAAAGCACTCAGTCTCGGGCTTGGGTCCATTCTTTGGCTTCTTCCCGGCAGCTTGCTTGCCGGGCGCGGCAACCCCCTTGCCGTCCTTCTTGAAGCTCTTTTTACCCTTGCCTTTCTTGAACTTAGTGGTTTTATTGACCATCAACACTTGATGTTCTTTCCTGACTTCTACCTCTGCTGATTTCAGTATAGCAAATACTTCAGGAATGGTCTTTTCCATCCCCTGCATATTGAAGTTCATCACAAAGCTCTTGTAGCTTGGTGGAAGCGACTGGAGGATTCTGTCAATGACCGCATCATCCGGGAGATTAACTCCCAGCTGAGTCAAGCGGTTATGCAACCCAGACATAGTGAGTATGTGCTCACTGACAGAACTGTTTTCCTCCATCTTACAGCTGAAGAATTTGTCGGAGACTTCATATCTCTCGACCCGGGCATGAGCTTGGAAAACCATTTTCAGCTCTTCGAACATCTCATATGCTCCATGTCTCTCAAAACGCTTTTGGAGGCCCCGGCTCTAGGCTGTAAAGCATGCCGCACTGAACGAGGGAGTAGTCATCGAAACGTGCCTGCCAAGCGTTCATAACATCTTGTTCTGCAGGGAGAACGGGTGCGTCACCAAGCGGTGCTTGTAGGACATAATCTTTCTTGGCAGCTATGAGGATGATCCTCAGGTTCCGGACCCAGTCCGTATAGTTGCTGCCATCGTCTTTCAGCTTAGTTTTCTCTAGGAACGCGTTGAAGTTGAGGACTACGTTGGCCATTTGATCTACAAGACATATTGCAAAGATTTTAGACTAAGTTCATGATAATTAAGTTCAACTAATCAAATTATTAGTGAACTCCCACTTAGATTAGACATCCCTCTAGTCATCTAAGTATTACATGATCCGAGTTAAACTAGACCGTGTCCGATCATCACGTGAGACGGACTAGTCAACATCGGTGAACATCTTCATGTTGATCGTATCTTCTATACGACTCATGCTCGACCTTTCGGTCTTCTGTGTTCCGAGGCCATGTCTGTACATGCTAGGCTCGTCAAGTCAACCTAAGTGTTTGCATGTGTAAATCTGTCTTACACCCGTTGTATGTGAACGTCTGAATAAAACACCCGATCATCACGTGGTGTTTTGAAACAGCGAACTGTCGCAACGGTGCACAGTTAGGGGGAAACACTTCTTGAATTTTATTGTGAGGGATCATCTTATTTACTACCGTCGTTCTAAGTAAACAAGATGCAAAACATGATAAACATCACATGCAATCAAATAATAAACGTGACATGATATGGCCATTTTCACATAGCTCCTTTGATCTCCATCTTGGGGCTCCGTGATCATCTTGTCACCGGCTTGACACCATGATCTCCATCATCATGATCTCCATCATCGTGTCTCCATGAAGTTGCTCGCCAACTATTACTTCTACTACTATGGCTAACGCGTTTAGCAATAAAGTAAAGTAATTTACATGGCGTTTCTCGATGACACGCAGGTCATTAAAAGAATAAAGACAACTCCTATGGCTCCTGCCGGTTGTCATACTCATCGACATGCAAGTCGTGAATCCTATTACAATAGCATGAACATCTCATACATCACATATAGATCATTCATCATTCATCACAACTTTGGCCATATCATATCACAAACCACTTGCTGCAAAAACAAGTTAGACGTCCTCTAATTGTTGTTGCAAGTTTTTACGTGGCTGAATTAGGGTTCTAGCAAGAACGTTTTCTTACCTACGTTAAAGCCACAACGTGATTTGTCAACTTCTATTTACCCTTCATAAGGACCCTGTTCATCGATTCCGCTCCAACTAAAGTAGGAGAGACAGACACCCGCCAGCCACCTTATGCAACTAGTGCATGTTAGTCGGTGGAACCGGTCTCACGTAAGCGTACGTGTAAGGTTGGTCTGGGCCGCTTCATCCCACAATACCGCTGAAGCAAGAAAGGACTAGTAACGGCAAGAAAGTTGACAAATCTACGCCCACAACAAATTGTGTTCTACTCGCGCAAGAAGAACTACGCATAGACCTAGCTCTGATGCCACTGTTGGAGAACGTTGCAGAAAACAAAAATTTTCCTACTCGTTTCACCAAGATCATCTAGGAGTTCATCTAGCAACGAGTCATTGGATGCATCTACGTACCTTGTAGATCGCGAGCGGAAGCGTTCAAAGAACGGGGATGATGTAGTCGAACGCGTCGTGATTCGAATCACCGGAGATCCTAGCACCGAACGGACGGCACCTCCGCGTTCAACACACGTACGGAACAGCCACGTCTCCTCCTTCTTGATCCAGCAAGGGAGGGAGGAGAGGTTGAGGGAGATGGCACCAGCAGCAGCACGACGGCGTGGTGTTGATGGAGCTGCAGTACTCCAGCAGAGCTTCGCTAAGCACTATGGAGGTTGAGGAGGTGTTGGGGAGGGAGAAGGAGGCAACCAAAGGCCAAGGACTCAAGGTATGAAGTCCCTCCTCTCCCCCACTATATATAGGGGTGCCAAGGGGGGGTGGCCGGCCCTAGGAGATCCAATCTCCTAGGGGGTGCGGCGGCCTAGGGGGGTTTCCCTCCCCCCCAAGGCACCTAGGAGGTGCCTTCCACTAGTAGGACTCCTCCCCCTTGGAAACCCTAGGCGCATGGGCCTTGTGGGGCTGGTGCCCTTGGCCCAAGCAGGCCAAGGCGCACCCCCTACAGCCCATGTGGCCCCCGGGGATGGGTGGCCCCACCCGGTGGGCCCCCGGGACCCCTCCGGTGGTCCCGGTACAATACCGATAACCCCGAAACTTGTCCCGATGCCCGAAACAGGACTTCCCATATATAAATCTTTACCTCCGGACCATTCCGGAACTCCTCGTGACGTCCGGGATCTCATCCAGGACTCCGAACAACATTCGGGTTACTGCATATACATATCCCTACAACCCTAGCGTAACCGAACCTTAAGTGTGTAGACCCTACGGGTTCGGGAGACAAGCAGACATGACCGAGACGACTCTCCGGTCAATAACCAACAGCGGGATCTGGATACCCATGTTGGCTCCCACATGCTCCACGATGATCTCATCGGATGAACCACGATGTCGAGGATTCTATCAACCCCGTACGCTATTCCCTTTGTCTATCGATATGTTACTTGCCCGAGATTCGATCGTCGGTATCCCAATACCTCGTTCAATCTCGTTACCGGCAAGTCACTTTACTCGTACCGTAATGCATGATCCCGTGACCAGACACTTGGTCACTCTGAGCTCATTATGATGATGCATTACCGAGTGGGCCCAGTGATACCTCTCCGTCATACGGAGTGACAAATCCCAGTCTTGATCCATGTCACCCAACAGACACTTTCGGAGATACCCGTAGTCTACCTTTATAGTCACCCAGTTACGTTGTGACGTTTGGCATACCCAAAGCACTCCTACAGTATCCGGGAGTTACACGATCTCATGGTCTAAGGAAAAGATACTTTGACATTGCAAAACTCTAGCAAACGAACTATACGATCTTGTGCTATGTTTAGGATTGGGTCTCGTCCATCACATCATTCTCCTAATGATGTGATCTCGTTATCAATGACATCCAGTGTCCATAGTCAGGAAACCATGACTATCTGTTGATCAACGAGCTAGTCTACTAGAGGCTTACTAGGGACATGTTGATGTCTATTATTCACACATGTATTACGATTTCCAGATAACACAATTATAGCATGAATAAAGACAATTATCATGAACAAGGAAATATAATAATAATGCTTTTATTATTGCCTCTAGGGCATATTTCCAACACTTTTCAGGTATTTCAGGATGTTCTTGACCGCTGTCCAGTGATCCACTCCTGGATTACTTTGGTACCTTCCTGCCAAGCTTATTGCTAAGCATACGTCAGGTCTGGTACACATCATTGCATACATGATAGAGCCTATGGCTGAAGCATAGGGAACATTTTTCATTTTCTCTCTATCTTCTGCTGTGGTCGGGCATTGAGTTCGACTCAACTTCACACCTTGTAGCACAGGCAAGAATCCTTTCTTTGCCTGATCCATTTTGAACTTTTTCAAAATTTTGTCAAGGTATGTGCTTTGTGAAAGTCCTATTAAGCGTCTTGATCTATCTCTATAGATCTTGATGCCCAATATGTAAGCAGCTTCACCGAGGTCTTTCATTGAAAAACTTTTATTCAAGTATCCTTTTATGCTATCCAGAAATTCTATATCATTTCCAATTAATAATATGTCATCTACATATAAAATTAGAAATGCTACAGAGCTCCCACTCACTTTCTTGTAAATACAGGCTTCTCCAAAAGTCTGTATAAAACCATATGCTTTGATCACACTATCAAAGCGTTTATTCCAACTCCGAGATGCTTGCACCAGTCCATAAATGGAATGCTGGAGCTTGCACACTTTGTCAGCACCTTTTGGATCAACAAAACCTTCCGGTTGCATCATATACAACTCTTCTTCTAGAAATCCATTCAAGAATGCCGTCTTGACATCCATTTGCCAAATTTCATAATCATGAAATGCAGCAATAGCTAACATGATTCGGACGGACTTAAGCATCGCTACGGGTGAGAAAGTCTCATCATAGTCAACCCCTTGAACTTGTCGAAAACCTTTTGCAACAAGTCGAGCTTTATAGACAGTTATATTACCATCAACGTCAGTCTTCTTCTTAAAGATCCATTTATTCTCAATGGCTTGCCGATCATCGAGCAAGTCAACCAAAGTCCATACTTTGTTTTCATACATGGATCCCATCTCAGATTTCATGGCTTCTAGCCACTTTGCGGAATCCGGGCTCATCATCGCTTCCTCATAGTTCGTAGGTTCATCATGGTCAAGTAACATGACTTCCAGAATAGGATTACCGTACCACTCTGGTGCGGATCTTACTCTGGTAGACCTACGAGGTTCAGTAGAAACTTGATCTGAAGTTTCATGATCATTATCATTAGCTTCCTCACTAATTGGTGTAGTTGTCACAGGAACCGGTTCTCGTGATGAACTACTTTCCAATAAGGGAGTAGATACAGTTATCTCATCAAGTTCTACTTTCCTCCCACTCACTTCTTTCGAGAGAAACTCCTTCTCTAGAAAGGATCCACTCTTAGCAACGAATGTCTTGCCTTCGGATCTGTGATAGAAGGTGTACCCAATAGTCTCTTTTGGGTATCCTATGAAGACACATTTCTCCGATTTAGGTTCGAGCTTATCTGGTTGAAGTTTCTTCACATAAGCATCGCAGCCCCAAACTTTAAGAAACGACAACTTTGGTTTCTTGCCAAACCACAGTTCATAAGGCGTTGTCTCAACGGATTTTGATGGTGCCCTATTTAACGTGAATGCAACCGTCTCTAAAGCATAACCCCAAAATGATAGCGGTAAATCAGTAAGAGACATCATAGATCGCACCATATCCAGTAAAGTACGATTACGACGTTCGGACACACCATTTCGTTGTGGTGTTCCAGGTGGCGTGAGTTGTGAAACTATTCCACATTGTTTCAAGTGTAGGCCAAACTCATAACTCAAATATTCTCCTCCACGATCAGATCGTAGAAATTTTATTTTCTTGTTACGATGATTTTCCACTTCACTCTGAAATTCTTTGAACTTTTCAAATGTTTCAGACTTGTGTTTCATCAAGTAGATATACCCATATCTGCTCAAATCATCTGTGAAGGTGAGAAAATAACGATACCCGCCGCAAGCCTCAACATTCATTGGGCCACAAACATCAGTATGTATGATTTCCAACAAATCAGTTGCTCGCTCCATAGTTCCGGAGAACGGCGTTTTGGTCATCTTGCCCATAAGGCACGGTTCGCAAGTACCAAGTGATTCATAATCAAGTGATTCCAAAAGTCCATCAGTATGGAGTTTCTTCATGCGCTTTACACCGATATGACCCAAACGGCAGTGCCACAAATAAGTTGCACTATCATTATTAACTCTGCATCTTTTGGTTTCAACACTATGAATATGTGTATCACTACTATCGAGATTTAATAAAAATAGACCACTCTTCAAGGGTGCATGACCATAAAAGATATTACTCATATAAATAGAACAACCATTATTCTCTGATTTAAATGAATAACCGTCTCGCATCAAACAAGATCCAGATATAATGTTCATGCTCAACGCTGGCACCAAATAACAATTATTCAGGTCTAAAACTAATCCCGAAGGTAGATGTAGAGGTAGCGCGCCGACCGCGATCACATCGACTTTGGAACCGTTTCCCACGCGCATCGTCACCTCGTCCTTGGCCAGTGCTCGCTTATTCCGTAGTCCCTGTTTCGAGTTGCAAATATTAGCAACAGAAGCAGTATCAAATACCCAGGTGCTACTACGAGCTCTAATTAGGTACACATCAATGACATGTATATCACATATACCTTTGTTCACTTTGCCATCCTTCTTATCCGCCAAATACTTGGGGCAGTTCCGCTTCCAGTGACCAGTCTGCTTGCAGTAGAAGCACTCAGTTTCAGGCTTAGGTCCAGACTTGGGTTTCTTCTCTTGAGCAGCAACTTGCTTGCTGTTCTTCTTGAAGTTCCCCTTCTTCTTCCCTTTGCCCTTTTTCTTGAAACTAGTGGTCTTGTTGACCATCAACACTTGATGCTCCTTCTTGATTTCTACCTCCGCGGCTTTTAGCATTGCGAAGAGCTCGGGAATAGTCTTGTTCATCCCTTGCATATTATAGTTCATCACAAAGCTCTTGTAGCTTGGTGGCAGTGATTGGAGAATTCTGTCAATGACGCTATCATCCGGAAGATTAACTCCTAGTTGAATCAAGTGATTATTATACCCAGACATTTTGAGTATATGCTCACTAACAGAACTATTCTCCTCCATCTTGCAGCTGTAGAACTTATTGGAGACTTCATATCTCTCAATCCGGGCATTTGCTTGAAATATTAACTTCAACTCCTGGAACATCTCATATGCTCCATGACGTTCAAAACGTCGTTGAAGACCCGGTTCTAAGCCGTAAAGCATGGCACACTGAACTATAGAGTAGTCATTAGCTTTGCTCTGCCAGACATTCTTAACGTCGTCAGTTGCATCAGCAGCAGGCCTGGCATCCAGCGGTGCTTCCAGGACGTAACTTTTCTGTGCAGCAATGAGGATAATCCTCAGGTTACGGACCCAGTCCGTGTAATTGCTACCATCATCTTTCAACTTTGCTTTCTCAAGGAACACATTAAAATTCAACGGAACAACAACACGAGCCATCTATCTACAAACAAACATAGATAAGCAAAATACTATCAGGTACAAAGTTCATGATAAATTTAAGTTCAATTAATCATATTACTTAAGAACTCCCACTTAGACAGACATCTCTCTAGTCATCTAAGTGATCATGTGATCCAAATCAACTAAACCATAACCGATCATCACGTGAGATGGAGTAGTTTTCAATGGTGAACATCATTATGTTGATCATATCTACTATATGATTCACGCTCGACCTTTCAGTCTCCGTGTTCCGAGGCCATATCAGCATATGCTAGGCTCGTCAAGTTTAACCTGAGTATTCCGCGTGTGCAAAACTGTCTTGCACCCGTTGTAGATGGACGTAGAGCTTATCACACCCGATCATCACGTGGTGTCTGGCCACGATGAACTTTGGCAACGGTGCATACTCAGGGAGAACACTTCTTGATGATTTTAGTGAGAGATCATCTTAAAATGCTACCGTCAATCAAAGCAAGATAAGATGCATAAAGGATAAACATCACATGCAATCAATATAAGTGATATGATATGGCCATCATCATCTTGTGCTTGTGATCTCCATCTCCGAAGCACCGTCATGATCACCATCGTCACCGGCGCGACACCTTGATCTTCATCGTAGCATCGTTGTCATCTCGCCAACTATTGCTTCTACGACTATCGCTACCGCTTAGTGATAAAGTAAAGCAATTACAGGGCGTTTGCATTTCATACAATAAAGCGACAACCATATGGCTCCTGCCAGTTGCCGATAACTTCGGTTACAAAACATGATCATCTCATACAATAAAATATAGCATCATGTCTTGACCATATCACATCACAACATGCCCTGCAAAAACAAGTTAGACGTCCTCTACTTTGTTGTTGCAAGTTTTACGTGGCTGCTACGGGCTTAGCAAGAACCGTTCTTACCTACGCATCAAAAACCACAACGATAGTTTGTCAAGTTGGTGCTGTTTTAACCTTCGCAAGGACCGGGCATAGCCACACTCGATTCAGCTAAAGTGAGAGAGACAGACACCCGCCGGTCACCTTTAAGCAACGAGTGCTCGTAGCGGTGAAACCAGTCTCGCGTAAGCGTACGCGTAATGTCGGTCCGGGCTGCTTCATCTCACAATACCGCCGAACCAAAGTATGACATGCTGGTAAGCAGTATGACTTATATCGCCCACAACTCACTTGTGTTCTACTCGTGCATATGACATCTACGCATCAAACCAGGCTCGGATGCCACTGATGGAGAACGCAGTAATTTCAAAATTTTTCCTACGATCACGCAAGATCATGGTGATGGCATAGCAACGAGAGGGGAGAGTGTTCGTCCATGTACCCTCGTAGACCGTAAGCGGAAGCGTTATGACAACGCGGTTGATGTAGTCGTACGTCTTCACGATCCGACCGATCCAAGCACCGAACGTACGGCACCTCCGAGTTCAGCACACGTTCAGCTCGATGACGATCCCCGGGCTCCGATCCAGCAAAGCTTCGGGGATGAGTTCCGTCAGCACGACGGCGTGGTGACGATGATGATGTTCTACCGGCGCAGGGCTTCGCCTAAACTCCGCGACGATATGACCGAGGTGGAATATGGTGGAGGGGGGCACCGCACACGGCTAAGGAACGATCCGTAGATCAACTTGTGTGTTATGGGGTGCCCCTGCCTCCGTATATAAAGGAGGGAGGGGGAGGTGCGGCCGCCCCCCTTGGGGTTCGCCTGGAGGAGTCCTACTCCCACCGGGAGTAGGACTCCCCCCTCTTGCCTTGGTGGAGAAGGAAAGGGGGGAGGGGAAAGAGGAAAGGGGCCCCCCCCCTTCCTTGTCCTATTCGGACTAGGGGGGGAGGGGGCGCGCGGCCTGCCCTGGCCGGCCCTCCTCTTCTCCCTCATGGCCCACTAAGGCCCATTAACCCCCGGGAGGGTTCCGGTAACCCCCCGGTGTTCCGGTAAAATCCCGATTTCACCCGGAACCTTTCCGATGTCCAAACATAGGCTTCCAATATATCAATCTTTATGTCTCGACCATTTCGAGACTCCTCGTCATGTCCGTGATCACATCCGGGACTCCGAGCAAACTTCGGTACATCAAAACTTATAAACTCATAATAAAACTGTCATCGTAACGTTAAGCGCACGGACCCTACGGGTTCGAGAACTATGTAGACATGACCTAGAACCATTCTCGGTCAATAACCAATAGCGGAACCTGGATGCCCATATTGGTTCCTACATATTCTACGAAGATCTTTATCGGTCAAACCGCATAACAACATACGTTGTTCCCTTTGTCATCGGTATGTTACTTGCCCGAGATTTGATCGTCGGTATCCAATACCTAGTTCAATCTCATTACCGGTAAGTCTCTTTACTCGTTCTGTAACACATCATCTTATAAATAACTCATTAGTTACAATGCTTGCAAGGCTTAGGTGATGAGTATTACCGAGAGGGCCCAGAGATACCTCTCCGACAATCGGAGTGACAAAACCTAATCTCGAATTATGCCAACCCAACATGTACCTTCGGAAACACCTGTAGAGCACCTTTATAATCACCCAGTTACGTTGTGACGTTTGGTAGCACACAAAGTGTTCTTCCGGTAAACGCGAGTTGCACAATCTCATAGTTGCAGGAACTTTGTATAAGTCATGAAGAAAGCAATAGCAACATACTAAACGATCAAGTGCTGGGCTAACGGAATGGGTCATGGCAATCACATCATTCTTCTAATGATGTGATCCCATTAATCAAATGACAACACATGTCTATGGTTGGGAAACATAACCATCTTTGATTAATGAGCTAGTCAAGTAGAGGCATACTAGTGACTATATGTTTGTCTATGTATTCACACATGTATCATGTTTCCGGTTAATACAATTCTAGCATGAATAATAAACATTTATCATGATATGAGGAAATAAATAATAACTTTATTATTGCCTCTAGGGCATATTTCCTTCAGCTGGGGTTTTCTGTAGGAGTGAGGTGAGGAATTTGGGGGTACGAGTGGAGCGAGCTGACGTGAGGTGGGTGGGAGCGAGGAGGAAGAAGAGCACCCAGGTTTTTTTGGGGGGCGGTGTGCTGTGTGTAAGTAGCGCCTCTCATTTAGCAAATATAGGGCTTTTGAATTGATTTTACTATTTACTAGTGTGGATGGGATGTTTTGTCTTGGGCCCAGAGAAACAATTACTACTAGTACAGTGGAGACACTCTACAGCTACCCAGAAAAACAATTACTACTAGTACAGTGGAGACACTCTACCGCTTCTGGCTCCTCCTAGGCCATTGAAACGTCTCCCTCTACTGAATGCCATTATACTTTTGTTCACCAACATGCGGGCCATGCAGCGCGTGGGCCCAAATGCCATCCACCAAATTAGAAGGCAGTATGCAGGCGGAGAGTCACCCCGGTCGTAGCACGGCAGTAACGAGCCGTCGTATCACAAAACCCCACCCCCACCCCCACAGTCTAAGTTTGACGGACGAAGCAACCATCATTTCACTCTTTGCTGAATCCCCTTCTCCCTCACCATCTTCAAGAAAGGCAACACTCGCATCTGCCACTGTTCTTCTCTCCCAACGAAGCGAAGGTAAGCGGATCCGTGATGTTGGTATATTTTCGTTCAGAGAAAAAAAAGAACTTTTGCAAAGCAGTAACCGATCATCACTCTCTTTTTTTGTTTCATTGTCATTGCGGTTGTGTTTTCCTTTCAGTGCTCTCCTAGTATTCGTCAGTTTCATGATGGACCAAGGAGAACCAGGCAAAGATCTACCGATATTGGTGCAGACGCGGGAGGCTGATCCCCACGAGACAGAGAGCTCCAAGAAGATGGAGGCAGCCATCGAGTCGACCCCAGATATGCTCACGGCCCCTACTGAGATGGTCAATGCCCCGTTTGAGGTTACAACCCCCGTGGCACTACAGGAGCAGTTTTCCCCCTTCGAGGATGTGTCCCCCCCCGCTGAGCTGCCCAAGGTGATTTTCTTCTTTGCCGATCTCAATTGTGGTTTTTCATCTAAGTATGTGGTGATTAATAATGCAAAATTTTATTAGCTTCGATGCCATGCTATACATAGTGCTTTAAATAACTTGTGTTTCTTATACTGAAAAGTAATTCAGAATTTGTTTCTGTTTCAATTAGAACCCTGATGCAGACAAGGAATGTGTGGTTGTACATGTCACTCGCTATGAGGCGGATGACCTGAATATACGCACTGGGAAAACAGAGTTCTTAGGTTGTTGGATCCTGGAAGCCATTTGCGGTTATACCAATGAAGAGTTGTATTCTAGCCTCACTGTTGTCAGGCGTGTTGTCCAGGGTGTACTGAAGCACAAGAAGTTCAAAGCTACTCCTTGGTTTGTGAGGCATACTGTTCTTGTCAAGCTTACGCAGGAAGATGATGTGGCATGCCTCCACAAACAAGTTTATCAGTGGCAAGGCCACAAGGTTGTCTTCATGAAGGTTCACAGGATTGAGCTGCTGCGGGACGTCCTCGATGATGTTCATGGCAAGGTCTGTCTTGTGTCCAGCCCCAATTAAATCGAGGCATGAAATAGTTGCCCCATCTAGTGTTTAATAGTAGTTTGGATTGTGTCTAATTATCCGAACCTTGCCTGTTATTGACCCCTCTGGGCTAGTACTCTGTTTGAATCCGTCTATGGGAACTGCTGCTACTTTTGTTTGCCCGTGAATCATGTGAGAACCATCATAATTGTTGCCGAAACAGATGCGTCCTCACTAGTTTTTTCATGAATATGGCAGGGTAAGACATAAGTTGTCACGGTTTATCATACGAGCAGTGTGTGTTTTGATGAAATAGAGCACTCGTTCGAGAACTGTGCGCCAACAGTATACATAAGTACTTGTAAACACTGTTAGTGCTACCCCACTTGTAAGAAGTTGTGCAAAACATGACACATTGGCTCAGCTCGCTTCAACACTAGGCTATCGACCAACTAACAATCAACAATCTGCTATCTGACATATAAGCAACTATGTATCTTGTTACAGTGGTTCATGTAGTTAATTGAGGCCACAATGTAATAAATCCAAACGTTCACACGCTAGTCCAGCGCTCATGTGGAACACTCACATTAAACTCGTCTTCATGAAAAACTTGAAAAGCATAAGTTAAGCAATTTTATACATGTCAATGATTCATAGAACATAACAAACATATACTAGTTCACAGCAAAAGACAAAGTTGTGAGAAGGTTTACAAATCAGGAAAAAACAAGCAAGGCTTCTCTGAGCAAAGGGCCTCCCGGCAGGCTTAAATTTCCTGGAGTTCACTCTGTTTTTTTCTTGTTGCCACCATCCAGGGTTAGGTTCTCTCATTCCAGAATAACCAATTATAATTGTGGTCTCAGCTGGAATGCTGAACTGAACCATGCAGTGTACTGACCAGTTGAAATGCTTGTGCATTCCACTAAATTTAAGCACCATTATTTGCAGAAATAAGTAGACCACAATGCCTCTTGTCCGCGCACCTGTCCAAAAAACCGCCATGGAGCCATGCCAGCTAGTCCTCGGTCCGTGGAAGAACTAGCAGAAAGTGCATTCTGGACTAGGATGCAGTTGTTTTTGCTTGTCCCTGCACTGCAATCAGGAAGTAAAATGTACGAATCAGCTTCTTTTAGATTGCATTGGTCATTCTACCTTAGTTACTACCAATGTAGGAATACCTTGAAGACTGGAGGTTAGGCGACGGCAATGAGGGATAGCCATCTCATTTTACGCAGTTGTACTATAATTGTGGTGTGTGCTTTTGATTGTGCGGATAGAAAGAATACGGAGACAGACATCCCGAAATGATATGGAGACAGACATCCCTATTTGCGCAAATACGAAATATTGTTATTTAAATAGTGACAGATATTTTCAGTGGCGTATGATTAACAGCAGCATCTATTGTGTTATAATTGGCACTAGATTGACAGTATGAAGAGTCCTTAAGTAAGTAGCATCACATCACATCAACAATGCCACTAGATTAACATGCAGAACAATAGCATTAGTATTACTGTCATGAGAGTAGCACATGGTCAGTAAATGTGCAATCAAATTTGTGCAGTTCCACTGGGATGAAGCAATGTTAGCGGTGTGAGAGTTAAGTGTAACTGCAAAACACAATTCATGGGAAATAAAGCAAGACGGAAGCACTTCATAAAATGGTGGTGGCATTGCTTCAATTTATTGACGGCACTAGACCATTACTTATAGTGACATTAGGTGGCATTGCTTAATGCTTCATGTGATTTTACATTAACGGTAGCGATATGGGCGTAGGGACAACACGGGCATAAAGTGGTGAGGCAGATGTGGCTGCCGAGAGCGGCAAACACTCAGGAAGCATGTCTGCATTTGTCCCATTTTTATCTCCTCGGCAACATTTTCCTATGTGAGCACAGGAAATCTAGACCTGCTCATTCTCATTTGCGTTGTCCCCCAACACCCGTCACTTTCTTTCCTTTTTCAACCAAGAGATAGGTCCACTTCCCCCACCCTTCGCCATCCGCCATGCTTTCTTCGTCTTTTCAACCAAGAGACTGGTTGGGTAGCCAGTATCTACTACTTTCCCCCGTTTCCTCTTAGAACCAAGTCCTAGATTCATGCTACAGCTTTCCCACTTTCTTCCCTGTTTGAACCAACTCTTAGAGTCAACTGTATGAACTAGCTTTACCTATAATAATAGTAAAAGTCTAGGTGGCTTTGGAATAGCGGACGGAAGTAGAAAAAGATCCACACGAAGGGAGCTTGGGCAGTAGAGCAAGGCATGTTTCGAAGGAATATATACCTGAGGGTCGTCGGCATGTGGCAAAGACGGCGTTGGGAGGCTGCATCTTGGCCACAATTGAAGGAAATATGCCCTAGAGGCAATAATAAAGTTATTATTTATTTCCTCATATCATGATAAATGTTTATTATTCATGCTAGAATTGTATTAATCGGAAACATGATACATGTGTGAATACATAGACAAACATATAGTCACTAGTATGCCTCTACTTGACTAGCTCATTAATCAAAGATGGTTATGTTTCCTAACCATAGACATGTGTTGTCATTTGATTAATGGGATCACATCATTAGAAGAATGATGTGATTGACATGACCCATTCCGTTAGCCTAGCACTTGATCATTTAGTATGTTGCTATTGCTTTCTTCATGACTTATACAAAGTTCCTGCAACTATGAGATTGTGCAACTCACGTTTACCGGAAGAACACTTTGTGTGCTACCAAATGTCACAACATAACTGGGTGATTATAAAGGTGCTCTACAGGTGTTTCCGAAGGTACATGTTGGGTTGGCATAATTCGAGATTAGGTTTTGTCACTCCGATTGTCGGAGAGGTATCTCTGGGCCATCTCGGTAATACTCATCACCTAAGCCTTGCAAGCATTGTAACTAATGAGTTAGTTATAAGATGATGTGTTACAGAACGAGTAAAGAGACTTATCGGTAACGAGATTGAACTAGGTATTGGATACCGACGATCAAATCTCGGGCAAGTAACATACTGATGACAAAGGGAACAATGTATGTTGTTATGCGGTTTGACCGATAATGATCTTCGTAGAATACGTAGGAACCAATATGGGCATCCAGGTTCCGCTATTGGTTATTGACCGAGAATGGTTCTAGGTCATGTCTACATAGTTCTCGAACCCGTAGGGTCCGCACGCTTAACGTTACGATGACAGTTTTATTATGAGTTTATAAGTTTTGATGTACTGAAGTTTGTTTGGAGTCCCGGATGTGATCACGGACATGACGAGGAGTCTCGAAATGGTCGAGACATAAAGATTGATATATTGGAAGCCTATGTTTGGACATCGGAAAGGTTCCGGGTGAAATCGGGATTTTACCGGAACACCGGGGGGTTACCGGAACCCTCCCGGGGGTTAATGGGCCTTAGTGGGCCATGAGGGAGAAGAGGAGGGCCGGCCAGGGCAGGCCGCGCCCCCCCTCCCCCCCTAGTCCGAATAGGACAAGGAAGGGGGGGGGGGGCGGCGCCCCCCTTTCCTCTTTCCCCTCCCCCCTTTCCTTCTCCACCAAGGCAAGAGGGGGGAGTCCTACTCCCGGTGGGAGTAGGACTCCTCCAGGCGCACCCCAAGGGGGCCGGCCGCACCTCCCCCTCCCTCCTTTATATACGGAGACAGGGGGGCACCCCATAACACACAAGTTGATCTACGGATCGTTCCTTAGCCGTGTGCGGTGCGCCCCTCCACCATATTCCACCTCGGTCATATCGTCGCGGAGTTTAGGCGAAGCCCTGCGCCGGTAGAACATCATCATCGTCACCACGCCGTCGTGCTGACGAAACTCATCCCCGAAGCTTTGCTGGATCGGAGCCCGGGGATCGTCATCGAGCTGAACGTGTGCTGAACTCGAAGGTGCCGTACGTTCGGTGCTTGGATTGGTCGGATCGTGAAGACGTACGACTACATCAACCGCGTTGTCATAACGCTTCCGCTTACGGTCTACGAGGGTACGTGGACGAACAGTCTCCCCTCTCGTTGCTATGCATCACCATGATCTTGCGTGATCGTAGGAATTTTTTTGAAATTACTGCGTTCTCCATCAACAATACCGCAGGGAGGAAGAAGGGGTTGGAGGCACTCCCGAGCCGGCGCTCTCTTGTAGAGAACGGCACGGCTGCTGATCGGGACGCGCGGGCAGCCGTTGGTCTCCTCCCTCTCCGCCGATGACAGCGTGAATGATGCACCTACACCCCTGCCCCAATCGAGGTTGTCCGGCCGGATTTGTGACCATCCGTGAGTTGCGAGAGAGTGTGTCCACCTATGTCTTGCTTAGATCTGGAGAGCATGAGAGAGTGAACGAGAGGAACCCTAGTAAACCAAGCGCTAAGGCTCCTGCTTATATATATAGTGGAGTGATTTTCTTGTACCAACTTCAAAAAAATGCGCTCCTACGTGTACCAGTGAGAGGGAGGGGGCACGTATGAATGCAATGCATGTGTCTATAAATCATTATCCGACAAACATTCGCCACAAGCCTTTTCCTGACGAACGCCGTAAGAACCGTTAGATCGGCATCCGACAGTGTCAGTTTTGCCATGTCATTTAACAGAACAGACACTCCTCCTACACATAAATCTTCCACGTGAGTGTTAGCAACTGCCGTATGCTCCCTCCGTTCCGAAATGCAGTGCATATAGCTTTATTGAAAATTCAAACCTCGCAAACTTTTACCGAGTTTTTGTGTACCAAATTGCACATGTAGAATACCCTGTATATATCATTTCATTCATCTTCGAGAGGTAACTATAAAGATGGGGGAGGAGTCTAGAAAATAAGACCATTGTATCACCCGCATCAATTTCAACCATCCTTTGGTGTCGAGGAATATCATAGGAACTCTATATGATATGATTTGTATAGGATTTTTTCCTTTAGAGCCAATTGGTTCATAGGAATAGATTCATATACTCCACATTTCAAAGGAAATAAACATGATATCATTTCTATAGCTTTAGAGCCACTTGGTTCAAATGAATGGATTCCTATACTCCCTTAATTTCAAAGGAAAATAAACATTAGCGTATATTCAATAGAAAAGTTCCTATGATCTGAACCAAGTTAGATATCTTTTCTAATCCCTCCTCATAGGAATTGAGATACATGTCATCTCTAGATTCAATAGAAAAGTTCCTATGATGTGAACCAAATGACATCTCTTTTCCAAATCCTACTCATAGGAATTGAGATGCTCCATGTCATCTCTTTCCCTACAACTTCCAAGTATACATCTTCTATTCCTAAATAGATAGTACAACCCACTAGGAGCTTTTTTCCAAAACATGCAACTATGGCACAAGAACTATATAGTGTGCCAATAACTTTGAAAGATGGTCGCTGGATGAAGCTAATCCGACAATGTAGAGATGGCGAATCCGAGCACTACTGGCCATTGGATATCATCAACATACCACTAGATCTGCCACATGTACAATTTAGAAGACTCCATGGTTGAACTTAAGCATAATGCACAAACTTCAAAACATAAGCACTTCTCCTTTGTTCTAGAATCTTCTGTATCATAATTGTTTTTTTATAAATGAATTGCCATTATTTGTTTTTTACTTTATGCTTTACAATGCACAACCCCATGAATCTTAACATTTTTATAAAACTAATTGATTTTGAATGAGATCAACTATAAGAACTAAACGAACATCTACATCATGCATATATGACTCAAAGCTTTACATGCTATAGTGTGTATTGATTCATAATTTGGTTTCAAAATCTCATGCGTTCAATGCATCATTGCCTTTTGGTCGAACCTACATCCACAATTTTTTGTACGTACTATATCTCCACTGGTCCCCAAACCCAAAATGCTGCCTCGTTCCCGTAAAACCAAGCGGCCCACACATGCGTCGACTCAAGCCCGTTTACTAAGACATGGCCCCGCATGCCGTAGTACTTCTACAAACCCTACCGCTACACTCATCATCGGTTTTCTTCAAGAGGATGAGGGAGAAGCCGATTTGTAGTGGAGGCGCTTTAAAAAAAGGATATATAGTGGAGACTCCTACCCTACCCTAGGGTGCCCTAGGTAGCTGCCGCACACATCATTGTTTTCTCTTTTCTTTATGCTCTTGCACCGAGTAAAATGATGGTTGCTTCATTTGTCCAGCTTAATGCGGGAAAGGTGGGGCTTTGTGATTGACCCCTCGTCGCTCATTTTCTACTACTGCGGTGCTACGACCGGGGTGCCTCCAGTTCCAACCGCTGCTCCGAACTGTAATTTGGTGCATCGCACGTGGAACAAGATGGTGTATGAGCCACTTGTCGGACAAAGGGGTCCTGTTAAGCGTGTCTCCATTTCATGTGTGGACTGACCCTGCTTGAGTTGCTACGCCAACACGACAGGAGCAGCCTACCACTTGGTTTTGCTCCTTGGTGAATCCCGACTATATTGATCTAAAAAGATACGTGCTGAACTACCCTCTCCGTCTCGGTTTTTTATTTTTAGGCGTCTTGGTTTATAGGGCATGCACGTAGTTCTAGGTCATCCATTTGACTAACTAAATACAAGTTACTAGTATGTCACAAAAAGTACTACTATATCATTGGATTCTTAAGCGGATATACTTGTATTTAAAAGTCGAGGGCGGGGCTTTTCCTGCGTAGTAGGTGGGGTAGTTCTGCCTAGTCGGTTCGACAGAGACGCGAGAAGACGAGGGAGTAGGCTGCTGCAAACGTAGGGCTGTGTGATTTGACAGCGAGTTACTGCTGGACAGGTGGGGCCCTGTGATTTGACTTGCCATTTTCATTTTAACTGCGGCGCTACGACCGGCGTGAGTCTCCCGATTCCTGACCACCTCCATACAGGTGCCTCTCCCAATGCTCCACCATGTAGTTGAGGCTGGCTCTTGCATGAGAGCCCACTTCTCCTCTTTTTCCTTGCCTCTTTCCTCCACACATGCAAAAATGCCATGTAAAGCGGGCTTATAGCCCACTATTGTAGTACTTACTTACTCCTACAGGTGCTAAGCTTGCCACATCGACATAAAGTCTGATGTGGCAAGTTTGGTGACCCAAGGAAGAAACGGTGCTAAGCGCGTGTACCTAGGTGAAAAGACAGTTTTGAGTCTATAGCTAATTAAATGAAGCAAACTTAGCAACACCATTTCATTAGAAGAGGTCACTCCTTGGCAAATGCAATAAATACTAGTACTCCCTCTGTCCCATAATATAAGAATGTTTTTGGCACTACACTAGTGTCAAAAACATTATTATATTATGGGACGGAGAGAGTACGAAGAAAGAGATAGAGAGGAGTAAAAATAAATAAATACACTTATAGCCAACCTTATAGCTAACCTTGTTGTAGTATGAGTGACTAAGTGATGACTATGTATGACATGCCAACATCAGATAGCCTAACGCACCGTGTTAAATCTCCAAGGGCGCGACTGCGCGAGCGACACGACGGTCGTGGTAGGCGCAACCATGATATGGGCTGCTGGCAGCCCTTGAATCTGAGATCAAACGGTCGCATGCTAAGTTGCTGAAAATTTGCAGAATAACCCTCCAGGATAGGATATTCACCCATAGGTCTAGAATCACGCCATGCAACCGTTCGATCTCAGATCCAAGGGCTCTCGGAAGCCCGTATCATGGGAGAATGGAAAGCCACTACCCTACCGTTCGCACGCTGGCAGTTCGCGCCTACTCGTCCCTGCACGTCCTTCAATACTACGTCGGTTTGCTCCTAGTCATCCTGTCCATTCACATTACGGCACTTCCACTAATCCTAACCCTCCTCCCAAATCCATGACGTCCCAAATCTCCATGATCGGCGGTGAGTACAAGGTTAGAACCATCACCGGCGATGAGTTCGACGTCATCTACACCCGTTCTTCTGCGACGGTGAAAGGATGCCTTTCTCGCTTCAGACGCATGTTCGAAGTCTTAGATGATGAGCGGGTTGATGGGATAGATGTTGAGTACACCACAGTCCTGGGACGAGAGAAGGATCTAAAGGACGAAGAGAGGAAGAAGCCCGCCGTGATCCAGGTTTGTGTGCATGAGTTATGCTTGGTCTACCACATATGCCATGCCGACGTTGAATGCCTGGATTTTAAGAACTTCCTCGAGAGCAACCTAGTCAAATTCGTTACTGTAGACTTTGGTAACGACAAAGAAGTCCTGCGTCGGATAGGCCTCGTTGTAGGCAACCCCTTCGACCTCCAGAAGAATCGGCTGCTGCCCTTCGGTGGCCAGCCTTCAATGCTGACCCTGGCAGGAGCCATGGTTCATCCTTCATACGGTAAACTGGAGAAACCTCATTACACGTTTCATCGTCATGCATGGCAGCGAAATGTACTAGATATAGACCACATCCACTACGCTACAATGGATTGCTACCTTTGTTTCAATATCTACAAGGGTTGGATGAAGAGCAAGAGCCAAGTGTGCGGTTCAAGCAAAGAAGTCTCGGCCAAGAGGAAGAGGGACAAGGACGAAGTCGAGGACGTGGACGAGGACTCCTTCGAGTGAGTAAGGTGTTAGTATCGTTGCTCATGGTGGTTCTAATGCAGTGTCCATCGGATTAGTTGCATAGTTTAATTTCAGGTGTGCTTAGTTGAATTTGAGGGGTGTGTTGTGCTGAGCCCCAGCAGAACTATGTTATGTTTCTTCTCGTTACTTTAACTCCTCAGTATGATACATACTACTAGTATTTATTTAATATAATTTAGCACCCAATTAAGCACGTACTAGGTTTTTTAATAGTACTATATGCATAACTTGGCGACGAGCGCTCTCTATATGTACCACCTTTTTTTTAATTTCAATTTTTGCTCCACGGTGCAATCCATCGATAGTACTACTGTACAAAAGTATACAATTTTTAAAAGGCTGGAGTACTGTTCATCACATATATAGCCAGTTAAATTCTCAACCTAGAACGACATGCATGCCATGTAGTAAACCGATACGGAGGAAGTATAGTAAAAATAAGGTGATTTTACCGAGCGATCAGCGAGGGAGCATGGCCTGTCATGCGGTCCCACGTGTCATGATGTACCAAGGCGATGCACGTGTCCCTCTTGAGGCAGAAGCAATACTACATGGTTTGAGATGATGGCGAACCGAAGTGTGAAATAATGGTTGCTTCGTCCGTCTGGGAAGGTGCGGCATTGTGATTTGACGTCTCATTGCTCATTACTACTACTGGGCCGGTACGAGTGGGGTGCGTCCCCCTGCTGTTCTGCACTATTATTTGGTGCTTGACACGTCGACCCGATTGCTATATGTCCCACATGTCGGCGACAGGAAGGACAAAATTCATGAAAGGGAGCGTCGACGGAGGAGTATACTACATAATTCATGAAAGGGAGCGACTTAGTTTTGGAAAAATCTGTTTTTACGGAGTACGTACCCACTAGGGTTTATAGGACTCATCTAAAAAACATTCATTTTTCTGTTTGATAAGTCTCAATTCTACTATACTAGTAGTAGTACCATTACATGTTGGATTTCGAGGTGCGTTAGATCACCCGACGCAAGCAGTGTCAAGAGGAAACTAACCAATGCATGTACAAGTTCATGGAAATTTAGTGGTCATTCATGCATTCATTCTAATTAATGCCTCGGTAAACATAACTTCTTGAGAAAAACGAGCGTACTAATTACTTGTGCAAACTACGAAATTAATTCGACCACTCACCGTCTACCTTGGTTGGAGAGATTTTGAAATTGAGCCATAAACTGGAAAGGAGGGAGTAGTAACTTTTGTCTCGATTACTATTTGTGGCCTTGTATAGATGCAAAATGTATTTTTTATAGTGGCCTTGTATAAGTAAATGGAGGGAGTACTAACCAAGGTACGTAGTAGGGATGAGGACTAAACGGAGGGAGTAGTACTCCCTCCGTCTAGGTGTGTGGTCGTCTTACAAAAGCCAAATAATCCCAAAACACTTAGGCGCGGTGCATTAAATTCTACCTTGTTCTTGTTTCTTGACATATCAACCAATAAGAGATGTGGGGTGTGCATGCTTTTAATGACTTGAGACTATCAAACACGACATGAAGTGGTTAGTTCATCGCATGCAATGCTATTAATTAGCAAATGAACAATAAGTTCTCTTGTTTTCTCCTCCTCCTTGGTCACGGTGCACAACCTAATACTCACCTAGACGGAGGGAGTAAAATTTTCTCCTCGTGCTGCGAGAGCCACCGTGCGCGTGGGCGAGGGAGCGGACATAAGGCGTACAGTAGTAGGACTACTACTACTACTACTACTACTACTACTACTACTACTACTACTACTACTACTACTACTACTACTACTACTACTACTACTACTACTACTACTACTACTACTACTACTACTACTACTCGTAAGCAAGCTTCACCTCATCCCGCGAGCCACCGCGCCCGTGGGCGGGGGAGATGGCGTACTAAGCAAGCTTCTCCTTGTTCTGCGAGTTGACGGGACACATCAAAAGTACTCCAGTGTATAGAGCCTTGCTTCTAAGGAAGGCCCCACATGGTTTGTCTCTTTTTTTAACATAACACGTCAATTCGCAATTTGTTTGTTCACCCGTGGTAGACGATCCTCCCTCCACCAAGTGGACAACCAGTACACGTGCCAAATTACCACGTGAGCTGCCTTTTTCATACAGAAATGAGCTCCACCGTGTACCCGCGCGGGTGTGGTTGGGAAAGAGACGGGAGTACGTGCGCCGTGTGTGCACCTCTTCTCTTCGTGCACGTCCCCCACCTACGTAGTGTGTGTGAGAGAGATACAAACCTAGACATAATGCACCGTCCATCCCCATGCCTCCGCCCAGTCCGACCACCAGTCACCACCACGCCCACTCCTCCTCACCTTATCTCTCATCTTTCTCCCTCCATTTTTATATACAAGGGTGTAGGATCGGAAGTATGTCTAGGGGGGGGTGATTAGACTACTTGACCAATTAAAAACTTAACCTTTTCCCAATTTTAGTCTTTGGCAAATTTTAGCTATCTTAGCACAAGTCAGGCAATCTTCACACAATTCAAGCAAGCATGCAAAGAGTATATGAGCAGCGAATGTAAAGCATGCAACTTGCAAGAATGTAAAGGGAAGGGTTTGGAGATTTCAAACGCAATTTGGAGACACGGTGATTTTTGAGCCGTGGTTCCGATAGGTGGTGCTATCGTACATCCATGTTGATGGAGACTTCAACCCACGAAGGGTAATGGTTGCACGAGTCCACGGAGGGCTCCACCCACGAAGGGTCCACGAAGAAGCAACCTTGTCTATCCCACCATGGGCGTCGCCCACGAAGGACTTGCCTCACTAGCGATAGATCTTCACGAAGTAGGCGATCTCCTTGCCCTTACAAACTCCTTGGTTCAACTCCACAATCTTGTCGGAGGCTCCCAAGTGACACCTAGCCAATCTAGGAGACACCACTCTCCAAGAAGTAACAAATGGTGTGTTGATGATGAACTCCTTGCTCTTGTGCTTCAAATGATAGTCTCCCCAACACTCAACTCTCTCTCACCAGATTTGGATTTGGTAGAAAGAGGATTTGAGTGGAAAGCAACTTGGGGAAGGCTAGAGATCAAGATTCATATGGTAGGAATGGAATATCTTGGCCTCAACACATGAGTAGGTGGTTCTCTCTCAGAA
The DNA here is from genome assembly GCF_018294505.1 of Triticum aestivum. Taxonomy (NCBI): domain Eukaryota; kingdom Viridiplantae; phylum Streptophyta; class Magnoliopsida; order Poales; family Poaceae; genus Triticum; species Triticum aestivum. The sequence goes on along the minus strand of NC_057804.1, from coordinate 587,385,870 downwards.
ATGGTAAGTTGGAAGTGTAGGTTCATTCTGATGGCTCTCTCCACGAATGAAGAGGAGGTGGAGGGGTATATATAGCCTCCACACAAAATCTAACCGTTACACACAATTTACCAATCTCGGTGGGACCGAATCAACAAACTCGGTCAGACCGATTTAGTAAACCTAGTGACCGTTAGTGATTTTCGGTGGGACCGACATGCAACTCGGTAGGACCGATATGGTTAGGGTTAGGGCATAACGTAATCGCGGTGAGACCGATTACATAAACTCGGTGAGACCGATTTTGGTAATAAGCTAACCAGAGAGTTGGTCAGGTAAACTCGGTGGGACCGGTTTGCTCTTTTCGGTGGGCCGAAATGTTACGAAAGGGAAACAGAGAGTTTACATTGCAATCTCGGTAGGACCGATCGCTCACTTTGGTTAGACCGGAACGTTATGAAGGGAAACAGAGAGATTACAATCCCATCTCGGTGAGATCGAGATCCCTATCGGTGAGACCGATTTGCCTAGGGTTTGTGGCAGTGGTTATGACATCTGAACTCGGTGGCGCCGGATAGGAAGAATCGGTGGGGTCGAGTTTGACTTTAGGTTTAGGTCATATGTGGATATGAGAAAGTAGTTGATGGTTTTTGGAGCATATCACTAAGCACTTGAAGCAAGAAACTCATTAAGCAACACCTCATCCCTCCTTGATAGTATTGGCTTTTCCTATAGACTCAATGTGATCTTGGATCACTAAAATATAAAATGTAGAGTCTTGAGCTTTTGAGCTTGAGCCAATCTTTTTATCCTTAGAATTTTGAGGGATCCACTTTCCTCATCCATGCCATACCATTCATTGAGATTTACCTGAAATGTTTGTCTTGGAATGATGTTAGCTGAATGAGCTATATGTTGTTAGGAATTACCAAAACCACCTAGGGATAGTTGCACTTTCAATCTCCCCCTTTTTGGTAATTGATGACAACATATAGATCAAAGCTTCGACAAATGATAATAAGATTGAAAAACATCGTCACTTTGAGAAGTATGTGATAAGCAAGAGCTCCCCCTAAATTTGTGCATAGTTTAAGATTTGCTTTGGACTGCAAATGCACAAGGAGTTAGGCTCATGGGTTACTCTTCCATGTCACATACATCTTGGTGGAGCACTCAAAATAATGAAGATTGAATACATGCACTCATCACCAAGCAAAGTGAATGATCATATAAGGATAAATGAGATATTGTCATCTAACAAGCATTAAGGTAGCATATGATCAAACACATGATCATCATTGTATCACACAGACAATAATGTAGTATCTCAAGCAAGCAAAAGCAAATAAAGTTCAACCACAAAGACAAGAGAGAACAAAAGCAAACTCTCTCTCTCGAAGCCTATGATCTATACATTTTTCTCCCCCTTTGGCAACAAGTTACCAAAAAGTTCATAGAAAATGCATAGTACTATTTCGTCTCTCAGGCTTGGTCTTGATGTGGTGGTGTAGATATGACTCCAAGGACGAAGGCTTCTGTTGATGTGGACGGAGCTGGTTGCCCTGGAGCTGTAGCTGGTGCAGATGAAGTGGCTCTGGTGTCTGTCACTAGCACTGCAACTGATCTCTAAGCTCTAGGCACTCTGGCAAATGCATCTGTGGTTGTCTTGCCCTTCCTCTCCTGCATATCATCCTGAAGCTGCTCCACAACAGACTAGATCTCAATTACTTTCACATCTAAGTCATAGAATTTTTGTTCCATGATTCTTTCCAGGCTCTCCTGGTTTTGAGTTAGGGTGGCCAACCCTTTCTCAATCCTCAGAGTTGATGCTATTAAGTAACCAAGCTGGTCCTACTTGCTCTTTAAAAAGTACTCATATGCCTCCTCTATAGTTGGCATCTTGGCAGCCTTCTCCTTCTTCTCTTGTGGCTGCACTGAAGATGGTTCATTCTCATTCATGACTACTTGGTTGTCCTCAAAATCTGAATATATAGCAAAGTGTTCCTTATCTAACAAGTATGTCCCTGTGCCCATCTTAGAGTTGATCAGCTCCTGGATCTGTGGGGCATACCCACAACTTCTCTTCTGGTCTGCTGCTATCCTCTTGATGGTCTCAACTATGAGGCTCATGACCTTGAACTTCTGAGGCACATCAAATATGTGTAGCAAGTTTATTGCATGCCCTCTGATCATGTTGTGGTCACCTGACTTGGGAAAGAGAGTGTGCCTAAGGATCCAGTTGATCGTTGGCAGTCCTGACAGAAGATAATGGACAGACCCAAACTTGTGAGTCTCAAGAGCTTTATCTGGTATCTCCTTGTACATGTGTGACATAGAGTTGTGATCCATCTTCTTCTTGGAGTAGACATCCAAGTCATCTTCTTTCTCCTCTGGTGCATTGATCAGTTTGGCCCATTCTTCAATTGTGGACTGGTACCTTGTACCTTCAGACATCCAGACTATTCTGCCATCAGGATAAAAGTGAGCTATGGAGTAGAATTGCATTACGAGTTCATCATTCCACTTTGTGAACTTCTGTCCAACAAAGTCATCAAATCCACAAGCCTTGAAGCTATCAAACACTCCTGGGTAGTGTTCCTCATTCGCCTTCATTTTATTCCAGTCCACCCACCTCATGTCACAAACTATGGGTTTCTTGTCCAGCAGCACCGTCTCATAGAAATCTCGCTGTTCCTTAGTGTGGAACCTATAGTCAACAACAGTCCTCCTCCTGATTGCATAAGGATCAGACAATCTCCACTGTCTGAGCCCTGCATCCTTCCTCAGCTTCATGTTCTCAGCCACTGGATGAGCATCATTGTGGTCTGGAATCTTAGGTTTCAGCTTCCTCAGAACTTGTCCTTCATCTTCTTCTTCTTCAGCAACTTCAGGCACTGGGGCCTTGTTCTTCTCAGCAGCTGGTATGCTCCTGGTATTCCTTAGGTGCAGACTTGGCCTTGGAGGCAGCTTTGGGTGCTTCTTTGGGCTTTGATGATGCAACCCCTGACCTAATAGCATCACCCATAAGCTTTTGTGCCTTGGGTGATGGAGCACCAGCCTCTTTGGGATCAGATTTCTCAGGTTCTTGCGTTGAAGCTCTGACTTTCAGCATAGGTGTCCTCTTGGCAGGGACCTTCCTGTTTAGTCCTGGCTTGGTGGCTGCAGCTGAGCCATACTCCTTCTTGATCACTATCTTCTTGGAAGTGGCCTCATCCTCTTTTGCCACATAGTCTTCATCCTCAGAGTCTGAGGTTCTCTTCCTTCTGGGCCTGGTGGCAGCTTTGGGCAAGTTGCTTGGGGTGCTCCTGCTGCCATCATCTGAGGTGCTAGAGGGACTAGTGCCCTCACTCATGTGAACCTGCTCCTCTTCCCTGTTCTGGCTGTCACTTTGGTCTGACATGCTGCAAACACTGACTGCTGACCCTGTGAATAGTTGTAGATGAGATAGAATGGATGAGCATCACAAAATATAGAGGTTTTGCAAAAGAATGATCTAAAAACTTAGTTTTAGTTTTCCACAGAAAGCATTTCGGATCAACCGATTTGCAAACTCGGTGATACCGAAGCAGATTTTGGAACCTAAACTAGTGAACTCGGTCAGACTGAGTCACAGTTCGGTGGCACTGAGACTGCTAGGGTTTCACAGAGTTCTGAACTTGGTCACACTGATTTGCAATTCTCGGTCAGACCGAAAATCACTTGTGCAATGGCCTTAGCCGAATCGGTGGAACCGAGTTTTACAACTCGGTGGGTCCGAGATGGTTTCGGCGAAAACCTAACCCTAAATTTTCAATTCACATCTAATCTATGGATTGTTTTGACTGGATAGAACCGTTTCAATCGTGGCAAGAATCATGATGAACAAAATGTGCTAGGAATCGGACGGGGATAGCACTGTGATCGAGTCCATACCCTAGTTTGGCGATGAACTCGCTACGGCGGCAACGGCGGGGTTGAATTCCGTTGACGACGGTGGAGACCAGCGACTGGAGGCGGCTGGCGACAAAGTCGACGATCCGGAGACCTTGGACGTAGAGCGAGCTATGCGCGAGCGAAGGGGTTTGGAGAAAGTTTCCAAATTTTTGCTCGTGAGTATATATAGCCCGATCCTGTCGGTGTGACCGAGTGGAACAACTCGGTGGCACTAAGATGCATAACTATTGACAGTTACAGCAACTCGGTGAGACCGAAAAGTTCAAATCGGTTGCACCGAGATGAAAACCTAGATCGACTTAGTGATCTCGGTATGACCGAAATGGAAGAACCGGTCAGACCGCAACACACAAAGAAGTTTTGGAAGTTTAAGTCTATGGCGAATCGGGGAATCCGAGTGCTCCTCACACAAAGTGGTTCGAATCTGACTTGATCAAATTTTGTGATGTGGCATGAATAGAGTTTGAGAAGAAAAGCATAGATAGCTAGAGAAGGTTCTTAGGCATTCTTGTTCATCCACTTGAAAAAAGAAAAAGGAGCCAATCAATCAAAGCAACAAGTGGATGTCCTCGAATGAGTAAAATATGCAACCAACATGCTCACACAATAAAATGGCAAATGAAATATGTGGCAAAGCATGCACAACCAATTCTAGCATCTATCAAACAATTGGAGATGACTAGGTCATCTATATATGAGTATATTGACTTAGGAGTCAAATGAGAACATTTGATCATAGGTCATACTCATCGTTTAAGCTCAAGTGGGGTTACCACTTTTACATAATGCATTGATGTGTTCACACCATTAGAGTTGCTTTGACTCATTTCTTAGAGTTATGCTCCCCCTAGATGTGAGATCCCTCCTAAGAGGGATGAACTAACCTTGGGTTTTGTCGATGATGACTTCATGTAGGTGTTGAAGATGCGGATGCTCAATGTTGATGAAGATCATTTGGAGCAATCCTTTGGAGTGAGTTGCACTTTCAATACCTACATGGGTTAGTCCCACAAGGAACAAACAAGTATATCCATAGACATAGAGTGATGCACACACAAGATGATGTCCATGAAAGCATTAGGTTACCTTGTCCATTGCCTTACCAACATGAGGGTTTGTGACTCCTTGAACTAGTGCAAGATGTGGAAGTTGATTGCACTTGTCCTTGCCAAAATGATATGAGTGAAGTATGTTGGCGGAGTCACCCTCAAGAACTCTCTAGTTCTTCTTCTTCAGGATCCACATCATCTTGATGAGAATCCTTGGAGTTGTAGTCATACTTGATGAAGTAGAACTTGACGTAGTCTTGGGAACCCACTTGACCAAGGCCTTAGGAGCTTCTTCAAATGCATCAATCTCCTCTTGAAGCTTGTCCTTGCCTTTTTGCTTGTGGTCTTGTGGTGGAAGATCATCTTGAGCTTGTGTCCCCTTGAAGGAAGTAGGATCATACTTCTCTTGTTGAGGAACAAACTTTGTCTTGGGGTATTGATCTTCTTCCCACTCAACTCCATTGGCATTGAACTTTCGTTCAAAACCAACACCTTGGTTCTTTCGGTGCCTTCCTTGCTTGCGTACAATTTCCTCGAATTGCTTACTCCCGGCCAGGCTCTTGTAAACACCTTTCTCTATAATTCCCTTCAATAAGCTATTTTCTTGCTCAAGTGTAACTTGGCTAAGAGAATCATTAGTGGAATCAAGAGAACTACTAGAAGCAACAATATTGGATTTAGCATGATTATTGTTACTACTAGAGGAAGAATCCTTCTTGTTTTTGTTACTAGACTTGACTTGAGGCATGTAGGTAGATAAGAGTAAACGCTTGGCAATGTAAGAAGAACTTTTCTTGCGAAGATCATCATTGATTGCCTTTAAGAACTCATGCTCTTGCTCAAGATTGAGCTTTTCAAAGCGTAACTTCTCATGAGTCCTCAAAAGTTCTCGATGATCCCCTAATATAGTTTCATGAGCTAACTTAAGAGTGTTTAGTTCTTTAGTTAGGAGCTCAATTTTCTCCTTATCATCGTCATTCATTTTATCTTGATTAGCATGATTAATTGACGTTTCATCATAGTATTCATTACTAGAGTTGTCAATAAGTAAATCATCATCACCTAACAAGTTATCTTCATCACTATTGAAATCAACATACTCGGGGTGCGTTACCTTAGGGCCTTTAGCCATGAAGCATCTTCCAATTCCTTCATTTGGTGAATCAAATAAGTCATAGGAGTTGGTTAACACAAGTGCTAGACCAGCAACACCTTCATCTTGAGTATGTTCGGAGTCAGAGTGATAGCTTCTCTCGGAGTGATGTTCAGAGTCGGAACCGGATACCCATTCACCAACATGAGCTTGATGTCTTCGTTTTGTGTAGCTCTTTGATGACTTGTCCTTCCTTTCCAAATCATTGCTTCTCCGGGATGTTCTTCGTTCATAACGATCATCTCTACTCCTCCTCTCTCTTGGCGGTGATTCTTCTCTTCTACTTCTTCTCTTGGGAGAATCTTCTCTTCTTTTTTAGGGTGCCGTACACTCATTGGAATAGTGTCCGGGTCTCCCACAATTGTAGCAATTGCGCTCTCGACTAGAAGATCTTTTGTCATTGTAGGACCTTGACTTGGAGCTTCTCTCTTTGCTTCTACTCTTATAGAATTTGTCGAAGTTCTTCACCATTAAGCTCAATTCTTCATTGAAGGTTTGCTTCTCACTTGATGATGTAGGGACTTCACATGAGGCTTTGTAAGCACCACTTGACTTGTTGTGAAGTTCCTCCTTATCCTTGAGTGACATTGCATGAGCAACAATTCTTCCAATGACTTCTGTTGGCTTGAGATTCTTGTAATTGGGCATCATCTGGATCAATGTGCACACAGTATCATATTTTCCATCCAATGCTCTTAGGATCTTCTTGATGATGAATTTGTCGGTCATCTCTTCACTTCCTAAGCCCGCAATCTCATTTGTGATAAGAGCAAGCCTAGAGTACATTTCAGCGACACCTTCACCATCCTTCATTTTGAACTTGTCAAGTTGACTTTGGAGCACATCCAACTTGGATTCCTTGACGGAGTCAGTACCTTCATGCATATCAATCAAAGTATCCCAAATTTCCTTTGCATTCTCAAGACGGCTGATTTTGTTGAATTCTTCAGGGCACAATCTGTTGAAGAGAATATCACAAGCTTGAGCGTTGTATTGCAGCATCTTCAATTCTTCCGCGCTAGCTTCACGGTTTGGTTCTCTCCCATCAAAGAATTCACCTTGCAAGCCAATACACACAATAGCCCAAACGGCGGGGTTATGTCCGAGAATATGCATTTTCATCTTATGCTTCCAACTAGCAAAATTAGTACCATCAAAGTAAGGACCTCTACGGTGATAATTTCCCTCGCTAGACGCCATACTCTCCTAGGTTGTGAAACCAAGGCTATGACCACCAAAAGCTATGGAAATCAAAGCAAATGGAGACCAATGCTCTGATACCACTTGTAGGATCGGAAGTATGTCTAGAGGGGGGTGATTAGACTACTTGACCAATTAAAAACTTAACCTTTTCCCAATTTTAGTCTTTGGCAAATTTTAGCTATGTTAGCACAAGTCAAGCAATCTTCACACAATTCAAGCAAGCATGCAAAGAGTATATGAGCAGCGGAAAGTAAAGCATGCAACTTGCAATAATGTAAAGGGAAGGGTTTGGAGATTTCAAACGCAATTTGGAGACATGGTGATTTTTGAGCCATGGTTCCGATAGGTGGTGCTATCGTACATCCATGTTGATGGAGACTTCGACCCACGAAGGGTAACGGTTGCGCGAGTCCACAGAGGGCTCCACCCATGAAGGGTCCGTGAAGAAGCCACCTTTTCTATCCCACCATGGCCGTCGCCCACGAAGGACTTGCCTCACTAGCAGTAGATCTTCACGAAGTAGGCGATCTCCTTGCCCTTACAAACTCCTTGGTTCAACTCCACAATCTTGTCGGAGGCTCCCAAGTGACACCTAGCCAATCTAAGAGACACCACTCCCCAGGAAGTAACAAATGGTGTTTTGATGATGAACTCCTTGCTCTTGTGCTTCAAATGATAGTCTCCCCAACACTCAACTCTCTCTCACAGGATTTGGATTTGGTATAAAGAGGATTTGAGTGGAAAGCAACTTGGGGAAGGCTAGAGATCAAGATTCATATGGTAGGACTGGAATATCTTGGCCTCAACACATGAGTAGGTGGTTCTCTCTTAGAAATGGTAAGTTGGAAGTGTAGGTTCATTCTGATGGCTCTCTCCACGAATGAAGAGGAGGTGGAGGGGTATATATAGCCTCCACACAAAATCTAACGGTTACACGCAATTTACCAATCTCGGTGGGACCGAATCAACAAACTCGGTCAGACCGATTTAGTAAACCTAGTGACCGTTAGTGATTTTCGGTGGGACCGACATGAAACTCGGTAGGACCGATATGGTTAGGGTTAGGGCATAACTTAATCTCGGTGAGACCGATTACACAAACTCGGTGAGACCGATTTTGGTAATAAGCTAACCAAAGAGTTGGTCAGGTAAACTCGGTGGGACCGGTTCGCTCTTTTCGGTGGGACCGAAATGTTACGAAAGGGAAACATAGACTTTACATTGCAATCTCGGTGGGACCTATCGCTCACTTTGGTTAGACCAAAATGTTACGAAGGGAAACAGAGAGATTACAATCCCATCTCGGTGAGACCGAGATCCCTATCGGTGAGACCGATTTGCCTAGGGTTTGTGGCAGTGGTTATGACATCTGAACTCGGTGGCACCGGATAGAAAGAATCGGTGGGGCCGAGTTTGACTTTAGGTTTAGGTGATATGTGGATATGAGAAAGTAATTGAGGGTTTTTGGAGCATATCACTAAGCACTTGAAGCAAGAAACTCATTAAGCAACACCTCATCCCTCCTTGATAGTATTGGCTTTTCCTATAGACTCAGTGTGATCTTGGATCACTAAAATATAAAATGTAGAGTCTTGAGCTTTTGAGCTTGAGCCAATCTTTTTATCCTTAGAATTTTGAGGGATCCACTTTCCTCATCCATGCCATGCCATTCATTGAGCTTTTCCTAAAATGTTTGTCTTGGAATGATGTTACCTAAATGAGCTATATGTTGTTAGGAATTACCAAAACCATCTAGGGATAGGGACACTTTCAAAGGGGCCACTATCAAAATTACAATTTGCAGATATACAAGGCCACTAACACCAATCGATGCAATATTAATGGTGTCTGCCTCGTGGTACTAGCAAAGGAGGACATTAACTATCCTATGCATGCATGCGGGAGTTTGTAAAAAAATGTATCTTGATGTTCCGTGCAATGCACGGGCATCTTGCTAGTCCATGAAAACAACACATGGCAAAATTCCACGGCGAACGAGGGATTAATTTGAATCTGCTGGGAGGGGCTGTTTGGATCTTGTCCGGGGTAGCCAAAATATTGGCGACCCTTTTGTCCACCGGTGCCTTTGCCACCGATGAGCGAGGAATGGCTCGGGTGCTCATGTTGTCATGCATCCTCCAGCACGCACGTTGGAGACGAGCTCGCATGAGCTGTGTTTTTTTCTCCCACAACACCGCCCGAGCCGCCCGCAGACCGACCGGCGACCCGCAAATTACGCCATCCAACCGGATGAAATTCACGCAAACACGTAGACAAACTAATATTTCATATAAACAATGATGAAAATCATATAAAATGCCGGATTTTCATACAAACATGACAAATTTCATTACATTCAAATGAACTACACGGTGCTAGTTCTGGACAGCACAGGTATATAATACCTGGCCTAAATGGTCGCCCGTCGGTCGATTTGTGTTCCTCATGTCCGGCAGCACGATCACCGGACTGCCGGGAGCCCCGGAGGTATATGCTTCAGCGCAAAGGATGGCTCGCTTCCCCACTGCCCAACCGATCTCATTGGCTAGTGCCAAAGATGATGGTGGCCGGCACCGGTTCGAGTTCATCACCGGCCACTACTTCGCCATGGCCGGCACCGGCTCGAGTTCATCCTAACATTACCCTCTTCCGTGGAGCCCATGCGGGGTCGACGAAGGTCCTCGCAACAAAAGGATCCAGCAAGACACCTGCTGTGTATGCCGACGTCGCCTCCACGGTGGCCTTCATGGGACCGAAGCGGCAGCGGCCTCCCGTGTTCTACTTCTCCTCGATGATGGCGGCTGACGCGGAGGCGCTGGCCACCGACTCGTCGCTCTCCGCACACCCGGCTTCTTCGCTGCTTGCATGGCGCGGCCGCCTGCATGGGAGTCTCGGCCACAGAAACGGGAGACGCGGTACGAGGTGGTGGCATGGACGGCAGCAACGACGCCCGTGCGCCGCTCCTCGTCGAGCTGGCCTGGAGCGGCGAGTTGCTGAAGCGCGCGCCGGCTTGGGGCGGCAACTGGCTCCGTTTTGCAAGGGGAGTGAGGTGGATCAACGAGCTGCATAGCTCGTATCCGGTGGGCTACCCAGCCGGCTTGGATGCGGAATAACTACTCTTCGTAAGCCATTGTAAGAGTGGACAAAATGGTGGAGGAGATAGGGGAGCGGCGGAGGTGTGCGATTCTTGGCCGGCGTTTGGCCTCGTTTAAATAGGAGATTAAATAGACGGCGAACGGGAGGAGCTCGGCCGGTGTTGCGTTTAATGCCGGCCCGGTCATGAACGAACATGTGTCCAGAGTGGGTTTCTCGGCTTCCACACGGGCGGGTTTCATGGAGGCGTTTGAATGCGGCACGGAGGCGTGTTCAGCTGGGCGTGCAGCGAGTGGCGCCCTCAATTCTGACCTAGGACACCGCACCGTTCTTCCACTGATGTGTGGGCTCTTTGGGTGCATGCCTGCATGTCAGTGACCCAACGCAGGCAGCACACAGCAGAGGAACCTTTGTTGGACCAGGGCGGTCAGAAGCGGGCATTTCATAAACCGATGATTGTTCATTGAGTGTGACATCATCTTTTTCATGTAGATAAGCCTACTATGTTGATAGCCCGTTCGATACGTTGTGATTCATAAAGACCGCTGCAAACATCAATGTTCTGCTTATCACAGATAAGATTGATTAATACCCATAACAATCCATGTCCTTAACAAAGGGTGCATGCACGCATAGGTTGAGCGTGTGTCTTGCGTCGTGTGCTGTGTGCATGCAGGCGTGCGAGTGTTGCGTGCGTGCAAGGGTACATTTCAGTGTTGCATGCATGGGTGCGTACGTGCGTGTGTTCATGAGTGCATGTGTACGTGTCAGTGTTGCACGCCAGCATGCGTGCGTGTGTACATGTCAGTGTTGCATGCCTGCATGCGTGCATGCATGTGTACGTTATGTGTACGTGTCAGTGTTGCACGCCTGCATGCGTGCGTGTCTTGCATGCGTGCATGTGTACGTGCAGGGTGAGGCTACACGTCAGTCGACTGACTTTTTCATCTCTGGTCATTAGATTTTCCAGCCGTTGGATACGAAATCAAGGGCCTCCAGTTTATCATCAAACTCTACCCCCCCTGAGCCACCAGCCCCCGCTGCCCGCGGCCGGCCCGCCCTCCCCAAAACCACTACCCACCGCCGGTCCGCCACCGCACCGGCCATCCATCTAGTAGCCCCCCCCCCGCGCCGAGCTTTTTCTCCGGAGATCCCCACCCCACCGCCCAATGAATGCTCCCCCAACCGCCAGTGACTGCCAACCAGAGGTCTCATGACTTCGAACACCCACCGACCACTAATTTATTACCATTTCTATCCTTCATATACGCGCTGACGGGTGGGCCCTATGGTAATGTGCGCTGCTGAATGTGGACCGTTTGACTGGTCAATTGATCGTGTTATCAACAAATTACGGAGCTGTATGGTGAGCTAGTGACCGTATGATCACCCTAAAATGTACTCCTATTTTATTAACACAGTATAGACTCGAACTACCATTTCTTTCTTTCATATACGGGCTGACAGGTGGGCCCCACGGTTACGCGCCCCGATGGTGCAACACTAGTTGCGCCGCGTGGAACGTTTGACTGGTCAATTGATTGTGTCATCAACAAAATACGGAGTTGTACGGGTGAGCCAGTGACCGTATAATCATGACATGTATTTTTTTAACACGGTAAAAACGCAAGGGCTCATATATACGCGCAAGCACTCACTGCTATAAGCGCACACACGCGAACCCTACCCCTATGAGCACATTCGAGAGAGTGGGCCAGCATATATGATCTTGAGATTTTAGGAAGTCACCATAGGTGCCTCGTAGTCGAGTGAAATGTCTCCTCCCACTGAACGTGCATCGCCGGAAAATACTAAAATTAACACAAGATAAATGCGAGCACCGGGACATTAACCTTGGTGGGCTCGAGAAACCACTGTCCTCCTAACCATCCAACCACATGTTGGTTAGCATGACAAAATGTATGTGAAGACCCTGATGAGATTATTCTGAAGTCCAGTGACCATATCGTGCTTTTGCTTCAAATACAATGACCGTAAGTGTCGTCAACAAAATACGGAGCACGCATCAAATGCAAAGTTCGTCAGTGTCATCAACAAAATATGGAGACGTATCGTGAGCTAGATACCGTTGTACTATTGTATATGCTCATTTTCTTAGTGGCCGATTGCGTGTGTGGTGTGGTGGGCACATCATCTCTAGTTGTGGTGGGTCAAAATGAAGACTCATGGGTCGGTTCCATCCTGCGCCACATATAGGTTGGACCGAGACGTGTTATACGAAGACCCATGTGGAGGACTCGGTGTACAACATGAAGCTACTAGAGTCGCGGAGGACTCTATCCCCACTGGTGATAAGCCGACTATATATGATTTGTAACCCTAGGTGTCGGTGTCAAAACCGGCGGATCTTGGGTAGGGGGTCCCAAGCAGGCGTCTTAGGATCAATGGTAACAGGAGGCAAGGGACACAATGTTTACCCAGGTTCGGGCCCTCTCGATGGAGGTAAAACCCTACTCCTGCTTGATTAATATTGATGATATGGGTAGTACAAGAGTTGATCTACCACGATATCATAGAGGCTAAACCCTAGAAGCTAGCCTATGGTATGATTGTTGTTGTATATGTCTATCGACTAGCCTGCCCCCGGTTTATATAATGCACCAGAGGCCTAGGATAACAAGAGTCCTAGCCGAATACGCCGGTGGGGGAGGAGTCCTTGTCTTTATCGCCAAGTCTTGTGGATCCTTCCTTGTATGCGGCAGCTGTCCGGACTGGCCCATGAGTATATGGCCATGGGGGTCCTCGGCCCAATCCAACTGATCGGGAGACGACGTGTTGAGTACCCCCTAGTCCAGGACACCGTCAATAGCCCCCTCAACCGGTCTTCAAGTTAGGGACGCTCCTCGATTCTTCCGAACTGTTCTTCATCATCGGTTGCCGGTCTTGAAAACTGGTTCAACAAATCTTCTCATCTTCGATCTTGAGGATCGCCGAAATGCATTCGACGAGTTTACACGTCGGGTATCCGAGGAGCCCCTTTAAGTTTACGGCCTTTATCAATGCCTTGTTATTTTTATGCCATGCCTCGGGTTTGAAGTTGTTCCCGGGCGGCAACGTCCTCTTGCATCCGAGCTCCAACGCCGGACTGCATTCGAGGTATCTTTTGCAACCGAGCACCAATGCCGGACTGCTTCCCAGCTCTAACTCCGGACTATGTATCCGAGCTCCAATGCCGGACTGTATCCAAGGTGCCGTAAATCACCTTGGTTCAAAGAAGTTTGAAGGAGTTTAGCCGAGCTTAATGCCGGAAATGCCCTCTATGGAGCCAGCCACTAGCGCCCGAGCTTTATGCCGGACTACTTCCGGGGTGGTTCACCACCCCGAATGTGGGCCGATTTTTGTCAGTATTTTTTATTGGTGCAATTTATTCTCTGACGAGATATATAGCCAGTAGCCCTCAAGGTGTGTATCGGTCTAAAACCCAAGATGCACCTGAAGGATGACATAAGACCGCTGATCCCAGTAACCGCTGAGACTCAGGTTGATTTGTAAAATCAGCCTGAGGATCAAGTCCTAGCTCGGCAGAATACTTAGGGACACAAAAAACGGCGTGCTCAGTCCTCGAGACTCAGGTTGGGTGTGGCCGACCAACCTAAGGATCAAAATCTCCTCGGAAACTGTATTGCACTTAAAATATTCTGCATTGGCAATGCAGTAGCCCCCGAGACACTAGTCGGGTGGCAACACCAGATCAGGGGATCGATGTGCCCCTTTAATATTTGTAAATAATAAGCCCAAAGCCCAGTAGCCCCCGAGCCTTAATGCGGGCATGGGTGGCCGAATTAAGGATCGATATCCATAGTGAAATCACAAATTATGTGTAATGACTCAATGTATCCAAGTACTTTATGTCATTAATGCTCGGATCCGCATTGTACAAAACTTTGTTGACCGACCATCGGCTTCAACCTCCTCGGTTAGTAGCCGAGGAGTGTTTGTCCTACTTTGTAAAGCCTTTATGAGGGCAAAGATTTACAACAAACAAGGCAATCTGGCCATACGGTTTTATAAACAAAGGTACGCGGAGAGACATGTTATATTACTGTTTAACAGAAGAAATGTCTTCCAAAGAAAATAGTCCCGCTATCGGTTCCTTTCTTTGGGTTGTCATGCTAAGCATTATCATGAAACCTCAGCTCCAATGTAAGAGCAAAATATCGAGGATTTAGTTTGGGAGGCCAGTTAATAGCCCCCGGTAGTGTTCGGCGATAGTCGAGGTCAAGCCGTAAACACTTCGGCCATTGTTATGAATGGCCCATCGTTTAACGCCGTCATCGGATCGCCGACCAGTTTACGCTTATTGTGACAGTCCATTTTCGGCTTTCTCCACTGAGGTGCTTAACCATGTGAGCTGGAAGCACAATCACAGTGGTTCTCCCTTTGCACACCTAGCCGAACAAAGCAGAACATAGGAGGCAAGCGCAGGAGCGAGGCAACCCAACTATTGATCGAAGACACAATTCGAAACCGATGCATATATAGAAATATCTGAGAATGTTTTTGCCGACTCTCTAAAGGTGTCCGGTGTTGCACTGCGAGACTTGTGCTGAAAACACACAAATAGTTTAAAAGTGCCATGGGCTCGAAAAGCCAAAAAACTTATTCAAAAGGTTAATGTCCAAACTAGATCAAGTGTTCGGTGCCAATCCGAAAATTGGACTTTAGAAAAAAAGGTGCTTCTGCCGTGCTTTAACATGACACATCCTATCTCAAAACTTCAAGCGGGTCAGCCTACGGCTTCAACCTCCTATCCCGAAGGCGGAGTACTTCTTACTAGGCCAGTTTAGCAAACTAAACTCTAGCGGCTTTGAGAGAGAAATTAGGCTCCCCGGCTAGTGACTGCACACTTGTGTCGAAAAAAGGAGTGATAAATAATAATAAAAACTTTGCAACGACTAAGAAGACAAACACTTATCATAAAACTGCTGATATAAATTTAAGAGCCCCCAAGTGACTTGGGTAAAAGAATGATTGCATGTACCGAAGTACTTAAATCATATCTATGTTCAACCGAACTTTAAACGCGTCTTAACCAACCGTCGGCTTCTCCCTCTTCGGTCAAGGACCGAAAAGTGTTATGTACTCCATCTGTCGAGAATATCGATGGTATTTCCAATAACCAGGCAATCAGGCCATAAGGCTGTAACAGACAAAGCGCGCTCAGGGAACTTACGCTATATTACTGCAAAGTGTAAGAAGCATCTTTGAAGAAAATAGTACCCCCACCGATACCTTTCTTCGGTGCTCATTGTTATTATGAGACTTGTGCAATAGATTTTTTGTACTCATGAGATCCGTTGTGTGCCGACCATGATTGAAAACAATAAGAGCGCTAGCTTTCGGCTTCACCCAGTCTGAGGTCCGGCTCGGGTGACCCGATCGTGACAATCACAGAGGTGCTCCCTTACTCCCTAGCCGAACAATCGGGAACGTAGGGGTAAGCACAGGAGCCAGGCAACCCAGCTTGCAAATCGCTTAAGTCAATATGGTGCATATTGTGGCGTAATACACGAACAAGGAACGAAGCCGTACAAGTATAACCATATGCAACAGGAAAAAGCTTCATGAAGGAAGCCCCCAAGTAAACGGGGTATTTGAATTTGCGCGTCACAAACAAAGTTTGGACAAGGAAATTTTTACAAGCAACTTTTTTTTCAAAAAAGTATAATGCTTGGTCGAGCCGAACAAAAGTTAAAAATTTAAAACTTTGAGCATGAAGGCAACTTAGCTGGTTAATGTGTTCGGTATTGATGACGCGGTCCGAGCTTGATGCGGGACAAGGTTCCATCCCCCAAGCCGGTCCCGTGGTGGCGGAGCAAAGAGCTCGGCACTCCGAAGTGGTGATATAGCACGGTCAATGTAGGACAGCAGGGTGATGCCGAAGTCCCCGGCATGGGATAATGAAGTGTTGACGAAGCCCCCCGTCTAGCCGAGGTGACGCCAAAGGATATAGTCCGGCTGGACCATTTCCCAATGCACAAAAAATGTGCAAACCGGAGATAATAGTAATAATAATAAAAATAAAAAAAATTCGTTGCATAACAAATAATCTATGCAAAGTGAGTAATAAAAGAAATATGGCCTGGCACCGAAGTCAATGTCGATGCATGGCGGCGGCGTGATACGGTAAAGGCATGGCAAGGCCTGAATTCAAAGGTCGGTTCGAGTTCCGGATGCGGCGTTCGCCGGACTATGTACGGAAACTGACCGAACCACCATGCGACCTCGTTAATGCGGCCACCATTTGATAGACCTGCGTACATATGGCGAACAAACCGGAGTAATAATTTATTGGGAAAAATGAACCCTAACAAGCAAAAAATACTAGGATTAATAGCACCTGGCTTATTTGTTGTAGCAATCCTAAGAAAGGTGATTCCCAAAATTGGGACTCGATCCGCACACCTATCGCCTGATGGCAAAGCCCTCGGTCCAGCTAACGTGATGGAGCTGGTCGGCCAGCGACGCCGAAGTCTCCGAAGTAGGTTGATGAAGAGATGATGAAGCCCCCGGTCCAGCGATGCAGGTCGTGACGTGGTCGATGCCGGCTTGATGAAGTGACCGTGTGGCGGTGCAGGTGTGCCCGCTCCGTGTAATCCGTCGGGCGGCGATGTTGGTGACGATTTATCCTTCGCGATGCTGAACTATTGTTCAGTTGGCCGAGATGATGATCCGAAGAAATTGAGCTCGGCTCAACAAAGTGACGACGTGTCTAACGCAGGTCGGCCGCCGTGGAGTGATGTTGTCGGGCTGGTTTGACACCGGCACGACGGTGAAGTTCGTATTACAAGAATAATTTTAATACTACTGGGATGTGTTTGAGAATAAAACACAACACCCCATACGAAAACTTCCTTCAAAAAGGATGTCCGAGATCCCGTTCATAAAGAAGATGAATTCAGGTCGGATTTGTTCTCGCGCAGAAAACAGATCCAAAAAGTGATGCACTAATCGGAAGTTTCCCGGAGTTTGGACGGTCGGATCGAGCTGAATTTTTGGCAGGTGGTAGATATGGGAATTCCACAGCAAATCAACGGTTGGATCCTCCAAAGGACATCCGAGCTAGATGCTGGATACCACGCCCTAAACTCGTCCAGATTCTCGCCCAGATTCAACAGGGCTCCGGTATATCGGAGATTGCCGGAGATTCCTCCATCGAAACTCGACGAAATTTTTGCAGGATTATTGTAGACTTAATTCCGCATAATTCCATCGAAGTAATCGTTTAAGAGACACTCGAGGAGGCGGTGGAGGTGGATACAAGTTTGCTATCCAGAAAAACAGCACGGTCGCCTGAGGGCAATGTTGACGTTGAGGCCCCGAGCTCCATGGATGACTCCTCCATGATCTTGATAGAGATCGGAGTTGGTGTTGATGAAGGCCTTCATCCGAACATGACGATCGGAGGTAGGGCCCAGTCCTCGGCCAAGCCAAGGTGACCAGTCGAGCTGGTGACGAAGAAGCCGACGTCGCAGTTGACCTGCAGTCGAGCCATTGATCCTTTCGCCGATCACACAGCAGAACTCTCAATGAAAGCACCAATGTCGGTGTCAAAACTGGCGAATCTCGGGTAGGGGGTCCCAAGCAGTGCGTCTTAGGATCAATGGTAACAGGAGGCAAGGGACACAATGTTTACCCAGGTTCAGGCCCTCTCGATGGAGGTAAAATCCTACTCCTGCTTGATTAATATTGATGATATGGGTAGTACAAGAGTTGATGTACCACAAGATTAGAGAGGCTAAACCCTAGAAGCTAGCCTATGGTATGATTGTTGTTGTATATGTCTATCGACTAGCCTGCCCCCGGTTTATATAATGCACCAGAGGCCTAGGATAACAAGAGTCCTAGCCGAATACGCTGGTGGGGGAGGAGTCCTTGTCTTGATCGCCAAGTCTTGTGGATCCTTCCTTGTATGCGGAAGCTGTCCGGACTGGCCCATGAGTATACGGCCATGGGGGTCCTCGGCCCAATCCAACTGATCGGGAGACGACGCGTTGAGTACCCCCTAATTCAGGACATCGTCATTAGGCCCTTAGTATGTTATACAAGCTTTGGGGCTAGTTCGTCCATAGTATACACACACGCACAATGCCTGGTATTCACGTGTACTTTGTACACACCCCTATCACTAATATACAATACCAGGAGTAGGCTCTTTCTTCAACTGCAAGGGTCCGATCCGAACTAGGGTAAAACTTTGCCTCATATTACCATCCAGCCTAACAGCCAGGGATATCCTACCGAATGATATTATGATATCATATCTGCCAACTACTAAGAGAGAGGTGTGTCGGGGGGGGGGGGATGTGTGCAAGAGAGGCCTAAAGATAATGTGCGTGCGGGAGACACGTAGGCACATATATGTGCATATAGAGGGCTCGTAGAGACCGTGCGTGTGTATATATGCATGCGAGAGAAACAATGTTTTCCAACTAAGATTAGTGAAAAGAGTGGTACATAGTAGTCGGAAAGAGAGAGAGAGAGAAACAAAGAGAGCATGTGCGTGAGACACCTCGACACCCTGAGAGAGATTGTGAGCATGTGTGAAAGAGAAATGCCGATGCATATAAAGTGTGTGCACTTAAGCGTTAGATAGAGAGATATATAACGTGTTTGTGAGAACGGGGCGAGGCATATTGCATCTACGTGTAAAAGGCAGTTCTATGCATTAAATTAAAATATAAATGGCATTATTATTTTTGGATGAGATCATGAATTTTGCAAATTGCGTATGGACGAAAATCGGTCTATCAGACACCCACACTCTATTGAATTCTAGCATGTGCATGTGTTTATTTCATATTATCGATCCATAGAGTGAGAGCGGTTTGAAATACAGGCAATGGATGTGTTTGGAATTCATATATAAACATTAATTAGTGCACTCCATGTTGTTAGTGTGAAGCACTTTATACATTTGTCACTTGCATGGATACATTCCAAATTGCTAGCTACGAAGTAGAATACATGTCGAATTCAACATAAAGGGGGTTTCGAAGATTCGAATTCATAGGAAGTGCATTCATCTATTTGAACCCGAGATAATGGCATTTGTAAATCAGATGTAAAAGGGGGCATCAATCTTTGTTGTGAGTTTGAACATGCTATATATATTCATATGCATATCTAACTTTTTATTTTTTGCAACCAAGGAGATTATATCTGGAACCATGCATGAACTGAGGTAAGTTGCATATTTTTTTTAATATATACTCGTGTACAATGTATATTCAGATGTACCCCCTGCATTCCAAAATAATCGTAGCTTTAGGATTTTCAAGAGTAAAGATTTGTGAAGTTTGACAAATCCTGAAAGTTCAATTCAAGAGAACCGAAAATGTTAATGCTTCTGCTCCCAAATATTGAACGAAGCGCCAAATAGGCCTATGGTCACCCGAAACCGCACGAGACTATTGTTTGGTAGTAGGGAATTACTGTCCTAACTCTGGCCCGTGTAGCCTATCGGCCCGATGTCCGAAGGTCTAAACCGGGGTACATTTGTAACTTCACCAAGACGCCAGTCTCAACTGCCTCCGAGAAGCATTCATACGCCGTGGGCGCCTAAACACCCATGCGCTCGGACGAAATCTATCCCGCCCACATTTGGGACACCTGACATGACTGTCCTACCCCCAACCCGCAATATGTCCAAAGTTTTAGATGGGGGCAAAGTTTGTAACTTTCCCCAAATTTCAAACAAGCGCGTCTCAAACTGAAACATTGTTCCCTCTTAGTTCCCCGCCTCCCTCCGTTTCCCCATTCATACTCCGTGGGCGCAAAAACGCCCTCTCCACCAGCCGCGAAACCCCGGCCTCCTCCGTCCTCCACCCCATAGCTGCCAATCCATCGCCACCCTCCTCCATCATTCCGGAGCCGGTACCCCGATGTCGTCATCCAACGCAACCGCAACCGCAATGCCCTCAAGGACTTAGCAGCTGGAGTCGAGGCAAAGCTGCCTCCACGACGTCGACGTCGACGTGCGCTATACCAGAACCACTCCGACCACGCCGTCCTGCGCCTCACTGCTACGACTCCACTGTCGCAACCGTCCATCGCACCGGAGCTGTTCCTGCTACGCCATCGTTTGCCGCCTCGGATCTGCTTCCCCGCCGCCG
The DNA here is from genome assembly GCF_018294505.1 of Triticum aestivum. Classification (NCBI taxonomy): domain Eukaryota; kingdom Viridiplantae; phylum Streptophyta; class Magnoliopsida; order Poales; family Poaceae; genus Triticum; species Triticum aestivum. The sequence goes on along the minus strand of NC_057804.1, from coordinate 587,365,324 downwards.
ACAGACGGGCACCGCACCACATCAACAACTTGGCCATGGGTTCGTCCAAGGCTGCACCGTCCTCCACAACTTCTGGTTTCCGGCGAACAACACGAAGATCGTCGGGAAAACAGAAGGAGGACACAACACTTCCAGCAGAAAGAGGTACTCCTCTTCCCTTATTCGTGCAAATCTTATGTCTTCGCTCACACCGTATTCATCCCACGAAAGAAACTAGTTGAGCGCTTCTTACTGCATCTTCTTCGTGATACTAAATGTACAAGGTTTCCTCCCTTTTACTATTTCACCTTTGCTAGAGGTCAGTAGCCCGCCTAGATTTCAATTTAGGGTCAGTCGAACTGCAATTAAAAGAAGCAGCACCCGCTTAGGCACGCGGAGCACCTAGTCCGCCTGTTCCCCGGGGAAGCGGTGCATCAGTGTCTATCATAGGGGTGTGGGGTGCAGGAGCTGCTTGTACCCGATCTGGAGGTCAGCGGGGCTTGAATGGATGACCGGGGGGCGGTGCCAAGCATGGCAATGCGGTGAGGTCGAGGGGAGGGCACAGGCAGGGGAGGAATACTGGGCCGGTGGTCGCTGGCATTTCAAGGAAGATCGTCAACACTGACTGGCTGGAGGTAGATGAAGGCGATCTGCCCGTTCTTTGTACATCAGACAGTGCAGAAAAATGGACCGACCTATTTGCTTTCAGTCGACTGTTACTTTCATAGAATCCTGTAGTAATTTAGTGTGCCATGCATGTTGTAGAGCTATCATATGTCTCCCGTCATTTATTTCTCACCGACCTGCTATCTGCTACCTTTACACTGTACTAATTGTGCACACACTTCACCCATACTCACACTATTGTTTTTTTATGCATGGGTATTTCAGACTCTGACGCAGTGTTGATGAATGCAGAAAAGAAAAGACAGAAGTCGCTCCAATGTAATACGAAGATAAGCACTAAGCGTTTCAGCGCTCTAATGGGTGCAGTGTTAGCAGTTGGAGACAGTAAACGTAGCTCTGCAGTTGATGATCTCAATTGCCACACACAACCATCCCAGGTGCTTGCTTTAACTTCGCGCTGTCAAATGTGGTTGCATGTTGCATATGGTGTCTAGCTTGTATTGCTTCCAATTTGGTTAAATTGCATCTGCTTACTTTACACATTATACCTTTCATAATGACATGCCTTCCTGTTTTTGATACATACTACATATGTCTATTAACCATGTTCGTACATCAAACTAATGCTCTTTTGTATCCCTCGTCAATCACTTATGATGAGACAGTCACCCGGGTGGGTTACTGTGAGACGCCCTACTCGTTTAAAGAGTGCAGTGTCATCCTCCCCACATGATTCTCAAGAAACAGCAAGGCTAAATGAAGATAGTCAACGTAGCTCTCTAGTTGATCACCGCAATTCCCCCACACCACCATCGCAGGTGCTTGCTCTTACTTGGCAGTGTGATATGTGGTTGCATGTTGCATATGGTGTCTACCTTGTAATGCTTCTAATTAGGGTAAATTGCATCTGCTTAGTTAACACATTATACCTGTGAATATGACATGCCTTCCTGTTTTTGGTACATACTACGTCTTTCTATTAACCATGTTCTTACATCAAACTACTTTTCTTGTGTATCCCTCATCAATGCTCCTAATTTGTTAAATTGCATCTCCTTAGCTTACACATTATACATGTGAATATGACACGCCTTCCTGTTTTTGGTACATACTACATCTGCCTATCACACCATGTTCTTACATCAAACTACTGTTCTTGTGTATCCTGCATCTATCGCTTATGATGAGACAGTCACGCGCGTGGGTTAATATGAGACGCAATACTCTTATAAAGAATGCAATTTCATCCTCTCCACATGATTCTCAAGAAACAACAAGCCTAAATGAAGATATTGAACGTAGCTCTGTACCTGAAGACCGCACTTCCCCTACACCACCATCACAGGTGCTTGCTCTAACTTCGCAGTGTGATATGTGGTTGCATGTTGCATACGGTGTCTAGCTTGTAATGCTTCTAATTAGGGTAAATTGCATCTGCTTAGTTTACACACTATACCTGTGAATATGACATGCCTTCCTATTTTTGGTACACACTGCATCTATGTGTTAACCTTGTTCTTACATGAAACTACCTCTCTTCTGTATCCTGCATCAATCAATTATGATGAGTCACCTTTATTCGTTGCATATTGCATATTATTTCTAGCCTGTTGCCATGTATTGCTTCTAATTTGGTCAAATACATTTGTTAGGGCACCCTTTTAATTTGGCAGAGTGATATTGGTTTCATCTTTCATATGGTTTCTAGCTTGCATCAATTCTAACAAGTTCAAGCACCTTGTCCTTAGTTTGCACTTTATACATCATACATGTCAATATGTCACGCCGTCCTGTTTTTCATACATATTCCATCCTCCTATCATGCGGCTGCCTTACATGAAAGTAGTGTTCGTCAGTATCATGCATCAATGAGTTCTGAAGAGCAAATTTTATTCCTTTTTCTTGTGGGTTTGACTTGACAAGGCAAAATCAAGAAAGAGGAAGGAAAAGAGTAAGGAAGGCGATGATGGTGGTCCTCTGCAGCAACGTAAACGGAGCATCTGTACCGATTCTCCTTGTACTGATAGTGCATTACAAGGTCCAAGTCTCCGCTCCCCTACTCCACCATCCAAGGTGCTTGCTCTAACTTGGCAGTGTGATATCTGGTTGCATGTTGCATATGGTGTCTAGCTCGTATTGCTCCTAATTAGTGTAAACTGCATCTGCTTAGCTTACACATGATACATGTGAATATGACACGCTTTCCTGTTTTTGGTACATACTATATCTGTCTATCACACCATGTTCTTACATGAAACTACTCTTCTTGTGTATCCTGCATCAGTCACTTATGATGGGACACCTTTAAGTTGGCAGTGTGATATTGGTTTGCGTCTTGAATATGATTTCTAGCATGTATTGCTTCTAGTTTGATGAACGCCACCTATGACGAGACAGTTTTAACTTGGCAGAGTGATATTGATTGCACCTTCCATATGGTGTCTTGCAGTGTTTCTAATTTGTTGAAGTGCCTTCTGCTTAGTTACCACATCATAGGTGTGAATATGTCAAGCCGTCCATTTTTTCGTACATATTCCATCCTCGTATCATGACTTTGCCTTTCATCAGAGTAGTGTTTGTCAGTATCATGCATGAATGAGTTCTGAAGAGCGAATGATATTCCTTTTTCTTGTCGGTATGACCTCACAATGCAAAATCAATAAAGCTGAAGGAAATTGGCAAGGCATTGGATGATGGTGGTCCTTCCGAGCAACTGAAACGGAGGTTCTCTACAGATTCTACTCCGCCATCCTCCCAACAAGATTCGCAAGACAACGCAAGGCTAGACAGTCAACGTAGCTGTGTAGATGATGAGCACATCTCCCCTACTCCACCATCACAGGTGCTTGCTCTAACTTGGCACTATTATATGTGGTTGCATGTTGCGTATGATGTCTAGCTTGTATTGCTTCTAACTTGAATTGCATCTGCTTACTTTACACATAATGCCTGTGAATATGACACGTGTTCCTGTTTCTAGAACATACGTGTACATGATGAGCACATCTCCCCTACTCCACCATCACAGGTGCTTGCTCTTACTTGGAACTGTTATATGTGGTTGCGTTTTCCGTATGATGTCTAGTTTGTATTGCTTCTGATTATGTTGAATTGCATCTGCGTAGCTTACAACTTATACCTGCAACGATCACTTACCCATAAGACACATTTAACTTGGGACTGTGATGTAGGTTGCATCTTGCATTGTCTTCTAGCTTGTACTGCTTCTAATTTCTTGAAATGGCACTTACGACGAGACACTTTTTACCTGATAGAGTGATATTGGTTGCGTGTTCATATGGTGCCTAGCTTTCATTTCTTCTAATTTTGTTGAAATGCCTTCCGCTTACTGTTTTTTCATACATATTCCATCCTCCTATCGTACGTGTGAATATGAAACGCTGTCTTTTTTGTATATATTCCATCCTCCTATCCTGCGCTTGCCTTACATCAAAGTAGTGTTCGTCTGTATCATGCATCAACCAGTTATGCAGAGCTAATTTTATTCATCTTCTTGTGGTTTTGACTTCATAAGGCAATATCAGAAAATAGGAAGGAAAAGAGTAAGTTAGGGGATGTTGGTGGTCCTCCGCACCGACGCAAACAGAGACTCTCTAGATTTGCCACTGCTACTGCTAATGAAGTTGAAGTCCCAAGTCTACATGATGAGTTCATCTCCCGTACTCCACCATCGCAGGTGCTTGCTCTAAGTTGACAGTGTGATAATTGGTTTCATGTTGCCTATGTTGTCTAGCCTGTATTTCTTCTATTTTGATTAAATTGCACCTGCCGAGTTTATACGTTATACATGTGCATATGACATGGCTTTCTATGTCTAGAATACACTGCATCTATCTATCATACCATGTTCTTACATCAAAGTACTGTTGTTGTGTATCCCGCATCAGTCACTCATGATTGGACGCTTTTAACATGGCAGTTTGATAGTGGTTGCATCTTGCATTGATTTCTATGTTGTACTGCTTCTAATTTTTCGAATTGCCACTTATGACAAGACACTTTTAACTTGGCAGAGTAATATTGGTTGCATCTTTCATCTGGTGTCTAGCTTGCATTACTTCTATTTTCTTGAAAATCCTTCTGCTTAGTTTGCACATCGTAGCTGTGAATATGTCATGTCGTCCTGTTTTTCTTACATATTCCATCCTCATACGGTTGTCTTACATCAAAGTATTGCTTGTCTGTATCATGCATCAATGAGTTCTGAAGAGTGATTTTATTCTTTTGTGTTGTGGGTACAACTTGACATGGCAAAGTCAAAAAAGAGCAAGGAAAATAATATAGTAGGGAGTGCTGTTACTCGTCGGGTGAAACGGAAAAGGATCTGCCGTCGAGATTCTGCTGGTACTTATAGTGCAGTAGAAGGTCCAAGTCCACCGGCTAAATCTATACACACAGTATCACGTGCTCCACCAGCTGTAGCGTCCGCTTCAATTGTACCAGCATCTCAACCAGTTACTCGTTCGTTTGCTCCGGAACTGGCCAGTTCCCAAGCTGCCTTCACACCTAACACTACTTCTGAAGCACTGCTGACACAACAGGACTTGGCAAGATCAGATGAACCTCATGAGCATCAACACCAAGACGGTACCTGACCGAGTCAAGTTGCAGTTGCATGCTCCTTTATATGTACTCTCACAGTTTGATGTACACTAACACTTTCCATATTCGTTGTTGAACTAGCACCACGGCGCAAGCGGAAACAGACATCAGGGATAATGCTTGACAGATTAACAAAATCTAAAGGAGGAAGAATGGAGATCCATTTTGAGGCAGGTTTAAAAAGGCCACGTGATGCTACAGAGTCAGCCAAGTTAGTATCAGAGGCAGCCGTTGCCGTTAGGTGTCATGCACGTATCCTCCCAACGTGGATCCAGTACAGGAATGAGAAAGACAATACCCAGTTTAACACCTTCCTTGACCATTTATCCGTAAGTAATGTTATTCATCGCAATTAGTAATATTGTCTTGCTCTGTCCCATACTTTCTAGCTTCCTCCTAATAAGACTCACATTCTTTTTTCAACAGATGAGGTTCAAGTTGGATCCGAAAGATGATGCAACTAAACAAGCATGCACTCATGTTTTTCAGTCTGCTCTGCGACAGTATCGGTACCACCTTAGAAAATCTCACTTTGAAGGCAAGGCTAACAATGAAATCGCCCAAACATCTCCAGTGGAATATATTACAGATGAAGACTGGACAACCCTCATTAAACACTGGTCTGATCCAAAGTATCAGGTAGGCTATATGTATTTGATCAGACCACATATTGAACTTGTATTTATGTATGTGCCTTACAAGTGTATCTTGTTCTAGGCTAACTGTTTGAAGAACAAAACCAACCGTTCTAAAGTGAAATTCCAACAGACAACAGGATCTCGTAGCTATATTGCACACTGCGAGGCTCTTGTAAATAGCTGCTACTTCCTTCTTTTTTGTGTGCCATATTATCGTATCTATATTGACTTGTTCCAAATACAGAGGAAAGCCCGTGCGGACCAAAAAGAACCTGAACCGAATGCAGTGCAAATCTTCAAGGATTGCCACACCAGCAAGATGAAGGGCATGAGCACACCAGTTCAAGCCGCTGTTGTAAGTCCTTACTCCTCCTGCCTTGAACTGATTGGTACTGCGATGTGTTCATTTAACTACTTGGTTTGCAGCCAATGTCAGTTACTCTGTTCACTTTTATACACAGTTGTCTTAACGTATCATTTCACCTTACATGGTTTAAAAGAGATGAAGGATATTCTTTTGGTCTTGATCTGTAATCTAGTTGTTATGTTCACGTGCGCACACAATGATAAAATAGCCTGTTTGTTTTATATCTGTTTGCCCATGATATGAATGATGTCATACTATGTTCATCCTACTTTAAACCATGTCTCTTTATCCTTAGATGTCAATGAATGTGAGGAAATAGACAATACAGTAGGCATGCTACATGGACATATGTTCCGAAAGTGATTTTATTATGTAGTTGGCACTAGAATACGTGCTAATGTATTACAGTAGTTCACCAAAATAAGTTATGTATAAACTTTTAACCTACTTTGTTTGTTTTTGTCTCATTAGTAAATTATCTGGTACACTAATCTACAAGTTCAAACTTTCAGGAAGCTATGGAACAAATGATTGAACAGCCACAACCACCTGAAGGTGACGAGGCTACGACAGGCACAATGTCACCTCTTGCTGCAGTGCGTCAGTATCTCTCCACTAGCAGTGCAAAAAGCACCTTCCTGCGTAAGTCTGGGTTGGTTGTCAAGGTAACCTCGTCCAAAACACCTTCTGAACAAAATCTTCCTGCTAGATAGAGTGATATATCTGTGCTCCAGACACAAGTCCAATCCCTAATGGACGTTGTTTCGGAAACAAGAATAGTGGTTGAGAAATGTCGTCAAGATATGAATGGTTTTGAAACCAGACTATCATACATTCGCTTCATTGTTCAAGAGCAATGGCGGAAAAAAGGTGGAGATCGTGTTGCTCCATCAGATTCTACAGCCTGAAATATTAGCACTCAGGTCAAATGATCTGTGCTTCTATACATCTGATGGTGCTTTTATCTGGAAGGACTGTAAACTTTATGCCAACAGGCCTTTTGTTGTATGGTAGGAATTTATTTTGTTGTGATACAACATTTATGATGCTGCCACAGGATGCAGTAATTACGACGCTATTTTTGTATAGTGTAGGTTTATCTTAGTAATGTATTCGGCCGAAAGCTTCATAGGAGCCCAACATGCCAACATTCGTCGGGCGGTCCAATTGCGCTAAAAAAGATTACGGGCCGAAATTGGCATGTAGCCCACTAAAAATATCTGGGCCTAAATCAGCATAAGCTTTCATATTTTTCTGGTAAGCCTGTGCCCATAGTGGGCCTTTAACAGGCCTAAACATAGTTTGGGCCCTTAGTAAAATTAGGCCGTTTACAGGTGTAAATATCTCGAGCCCATAAAAACATGGGCCTTTAATAGACCGAAAGTGAGATTGGGCCCTGATTGCGCCAAATAACCCACTGGACTTAGCAGGCCTAAATGGTGGCCCATTTACGATGTGGATCTTTGACAGTCTGAAACTCAGACGGGCCGTAAATGCGCCGACCTAATACACGTGCCTTTAACGGGCTGGAACTTCGGTCGGTCTAGATTATCGTCATTTTTATATGGGCCGTTAATGGGCCCAATATGACATTGGGCCACATACGACCCATGGTTTATGTCCGGCGTTAACAGGCCGGAAATGACAACAGGCCAAAAGTAGCCCAAATCTATAGTGGGCCTCTAACATGCCGAATGTCAGACATGGCCGAATATGACCCAAATCCTTTACGGTCGTTTATGGCCCGAAAGTTTTGATGGCCTGTAAATGGGCCCAAATGAAGCCGGGCCTTTAACAGGCCGGAAATACACTGGGTCGTAATTTGGCCCAATTACTTAGCGGACAGTTAACGGGCCAGAAGTGACCATGGGCTGCATTGATGACAAGTTTAGGACAGGCCGTTGATGGGCCGATTTGACAGAGAATGTTGGGCCTTTAGCTGGGCCGGCCCATTATGGTCTGCAGAATCTTGTGGGCCTTTAGCTAGGCCGACCCATTGTGGTCCACAAAATCTTGTGGGCCTTTAGCTAGGCCGGCCCATTATGTTCTGCACATTTGTGTGGGCCTTTAGCTGGGCCAGCCCATTATGGTCCACTAAATTTTGTGGGTCTTTAGCTGGGGCGGCCAATTATGGCCCGCTAAATCTTATGGGCCTTCGGTTGGGCCGACCCATTTAATCTTTGTGGGCCACTTTTGGGCCGGTCCACGTGTCAACATATCATAGGCCATCTCGACCATTGGATGAGTGACACCTGTGCCAACGCGGAGCTGACGTGTGGATCCGTCAGCCAATGAGAATTTTACACGTGGAAAATCGGCATTGGTCGTGGCTGTTAACGGGTTATCAGATCCAAAATCCGACCCGATAGCTTAACAACGTTCCGTTATGGTGGATGCCACGTGTTGGTCACCCTTGATGAAAGCACTTCTGTGACGCACGATTTATCGTCATGGAAGTGGACACTTCCGTGATGATAATTTTGGTAATGTCATGGAACACTTCTACGACAGCACAGGTATGACTATCTTGATTCTGTCATAAATTTGTCATGGATGTACATGCATGACAGAAAAGACGACCTACTGTGACAAACACGTATCATCACGGAAGTGTATTTTTTTGTAGTGGTACCAATAAGTCATGCATATTTAGAGAGCAATTTTTATTGCTTGCACCGATGACAACTTACTTGAAGGATCTTACTCAATCCATAGGTAGATATGGTGGATTCTCATGGCAAAACTGGGTTTAAGGATATTTGGAAGCACAAGTAGTATCTCTACTTGGTGCTAGGAATTTTGGCTAGCATGAGGGGGAAAGGCAAGCTCAACATGTTTGAATGATCCATGACAATATACTTTAACTGAAATGCGAGAAAACATAAACCATTACGTTGTCTTGCTTGTCCAACATCAACTCTTTGGCATGTCCTACTTTAATGAGTGCTCACAATCATAAAGATGTCCAAGATAGTATATTTATATGTGAAAACCTCTCTTTCCTTATTACTTCCTATTAATTGCAATGATGACCAAAACTACGTTTATCAACTCTCAACAACTTTTAAGCCTCATACTTTCTATGTGTGAAGTCATTACTATCCATAAGATCAATATGAACTCTTTTATTCTTTTTATTCTTTTTATTTTTTTTCTTTTCAAGATCATAGCAAGATAGCAAAGCCCTTGACTCAACACTAATCTTTATTATAAATAACTCACAAACTCGATTACATAGAGATCACAATGCAAAACTCAAAACTAATTAATACTAAGACTTCAATCTACTAGATCAAGATATTGCTAAAAAGGATCGAACTAAGTAAAACAGTAAAGATAGGAGTGTGATGGTGATACGATACCGGGGCACATCCCCCAAGCTTGGCAGTTGCCAAGGGGAGTGCCCATACCCATGTAATTATGTACTCGGAGGTGATGAAGGTGGTAATGATGACGGTGGATAATCGCACATCGAGCGTAAAAGCTCCTCCAACTTGCGGATAATGCCCTTGAGCCCCGCGATATGATCCTTCAATAAAATATTCTCCTGTGTGAGATACTTATTTTGTATGTGAGCCAACTCAATCATCTTGAAAGCATTAATCTCAATTGGGGTAAAGAGGTTAGGAAGAGGTTGTGAGATGTCTTCTTCTTTCGCCACCGAAGCTTGATCCTCTGTGACCTTCTTGATCCCTTCATCCCTGTTGATCTCCTCCGGTTCTTCTCTTTTCAGCTCTATCTTCAATAGCCAAGCATCCTTATCTTCATTGTTGGAGGAGGGTGACGTCATGATGCTCTTGATCTGTCAAAAAAATAGCTTGAAACAAAGACAGAAGATTTTTGCGTGATACGGTGGTCAAAACTTTTGGGGGATTATATAATGAATTTTTACCGACCAAAATACGTAACATGCAAGAAAACAGAGTCCGGGAGGCACACTAGGTGTCCACGAGACAGGGGGCGCGCCCTATAGGGGGGGGGTGCACTCCATCCTCGTGGATGCCTCGTGTCCTTCCCGAATTACTTCTTTCTTCCATAAATTCTTAAATATTCCAAAATGGAGGAAAATTGCCATTAGAATTGTTTTGGAGTCGGTTTACTTACCGTACCACATACCTATTCCTTTTCGGAGTCTGAAACGTTCTGGAAAGTGTCCCTTATGTATTCCTCCGGGGTTATGGTTTCAATAATATTAGTTTCATCATTAATAGGACTACCTGAGATATAATGTTTGATTCTTTGACCGTTCACCACCCTCGGACTTGTGCCTTCGAAGTTGTTGATTTTTATGACACCGGAACGATAGACCTCCTCGATAACGTAAGGACCTTCCCATTTAGAGAGAAGTATTCCTGCAAACAACCTTAAACGAGAGTTGAATAGCAACACATAATCACCCACATTAAATTCTCGCTTTTGTATCCTTTTGTCATGCCATCTTTTAACTTTTTCTTTAAATAGCTTCGCATTTTCATATGCTTGGGTTCTCCACTCATCAAGTGAGCTAATGTCAAATAACCTTTTCTCACTGGCAAGTTTAAAATCATAGTTGAGCTCTTTAATGGCCCAATATGCCTTATGTTCAAGTTCAAGAGGTAAGTGACACACTTTTCCATAAACCATCTTATACGGAGACATACCCATAGGATTTTTATATGCAGTTCTTTATGCCCATAATGCATCATCAAGTTTCTTGGACTAATTCTTTCTAGACCTATTAACAGTCTTTTGCAAAATTAATTTGAGCTCTCTATTACTTAACTCTACTTGCCCACTAGACTGTGGGTGATAAGGGGATGCAATTCTATGATTAACATCATACTTAGCAAGCATTTTACGGAAATCACCATGAATAAAATGTGAACCACCATCAGTCATAAGATATCTAGGGACTCCAAACCTCGGAAAAACAACTTCTTTAAGCATCTTAATAGAGGTGTTATGATCAGCACTACTAATTGGAATAGCTTCTACCCACTTAATAAAGTAATCAATAGCAACTAAAATATGTGTATATCCATTAGAGGCAGGAAAAGGTCCCATATAATCAAAGCCCCAAACATCAAATGGTTCAATAACAAGAGAATAATTCATAGGCATTTCTTGACGTATACTAATATTACCAATTCTTTGACATTCATCACAAGACAAGACAAACTTACGGGCATCTTTGAAGAGAGTAGGCCAATAAAAACCGGATTGCAATACCTTATGTGCGGTTCTGTCTCCAGCGTGGTGTCCTCCATATGATTCAGAGTGACACTTGCGTAGGATCTGTTCCTATTCATGCTCAGGTACACAACGTCTAATAACACCATCTACTCCTTCTTTATATAGGTGTGGGTCATCCCAGAAGTAATGTCTTAAATCGTAAAAGAACTTTTTCTTTTGCTGGTATGTGAAACTAGGTGGTATAAGTTTAGCAACAATGTAATTAGCATAATCAGCATACCATGGAGTAGTACGAGAAGCGTTAATGACCGCTAATTGTTCATCAGGAAAGCTATCATCAATAGGTAGTGGGTCATCAAGAACATTCTCTATCCTAGACAAGTTGTCTGCAATGGGGTTCTCAACTCCCTTTCTATCAATAATATGCAAATCAAATTCTTGGAGCAAGAGAACCCATCTAATAAGTCTAGGTTTGACATCTTTCTTTTCCATAAGATATTTAATAGCAGCATGATCAGTGTGAATAGTAACTTTAGAATCAACAATGTTAGGTCTGAACTTATCACAAGCAAATACAACTGCTAAGAATTCCTTTTCAGTAGTAGCATAATTTCTCTGGGCAGAATCAAGAGTCTTACTAGCATATTGAATAACATTTAATTTCTTATCAACTCTCTGCCCTAGAACAACACCTACAGCATAATCACTAGCACCACACATAATTTCAAAAGTTAAATTCCAATCAGGTGGCTGAACAACGGGTGCAGTGATCAAAGCTTTCGTAAGTATTTCAAATGCTTCTACACAATCATCATCAAAGACAAATGGAATATCTTTTTGCAATAAATTAGTCAGAGGCCTAGAGATTTTAGAAAAGTCCTTAATGAACCTCCTATAAAAATCGGCATGACCAAGGAAACTTCTTATACCTTTAATGCCATTGGGACATGTCATCTTTTCAATAGCATCGACTTTAGCTTTATCAACTTCAATACCTCTTTCAGAAATTTTATGCCCCAGGAAAATGTCTTCATTAACCATAAAGTGACACTTTTCCCAATTTAGGACGAGACTAGTGTCTTCACATCTTTGCAAAACTCGATCAAGGTTTCCCAAGAAATCATCAAAAGAGGATCCATAAACGGAGAAATCATCCATGAATACCTCACAAATCTTTTCACAAAAGTTAGATAATATAGCCATTATGCATCTTTGAAAGGTAGAAGGTTCATTACATAAACCAAAAGGCATACGTCTATAAGCAAATGTACCGAATGGGAAAGTAAAAGTAGTTTTTTTATTGATCTTCTGTTGACACAGGTATTTGAGAGAAACCAGAATAACCATCTAGAAAGCAGAAATGTATGTTTGGATAGTATTTCTAGCATTTGGTCAATAGAAGGTAAAGGGTAATGATCTTTCTTAGTGGCTTTATTTAACTTACGGAAATCAATTACCATCCTATAACCTGTAATAATTCTTTGCGGAATTAATTCATCTTTATCATTAGGAACAACAATAATGCCTCCCTTTTTAGGGACACAATGGACATGGCTTACCCATTCACTATCAGCAACGGGATAAATTATACCTGCCTCAAGGAGTTTTAGTATCTCCTTTCTTACCACTTCTTTCATCTTAGGGTTTAATTGTCATTGAGGATCTCTAACCGGTTTGGTGTCTTTCTCCACTTTTATTTTGTGCTGGCATAGAGTAGGACTAATGCCCTTAAGATCATCCAGAGTATATCCAATAGCAGCACGGTGCTTCTTCAGAGTTTTCAATAATCTTTCCTCTTCCTGCTCTGAAAGGTTAGCACTAATAATAACATGATATATCTTCTTTTCATCAAGATAAGCATATTTAAGATTATCAAGTAATGGTTTGAGCTCAAACACGGGATCACCCTTGGGTAGAGGAGGATCCCCTAGGATTTCAACAGGTAAGTTGTGTTTCAAGATAGGCACCTGCTGAAGGAATACTTCGTCTATTTCCCTTCTTTCATTCATAAACATATCATTTTCATGGTCTAGCAAATATTGTTCTAACAGATCAGTAGGAGGCACAGCAATAGAAGCAAGACCAATTATTTCATCTTTACTAGGTAATTCTTTATCACGGGGCTGTCTACGAAATTTAGCAAAATTAAACTCACGAGTCATGTCATCTAAGCCAATCGTAACAACATCCTTTTTGCAATAAATCCTAGCATTAACAGTATTCAAGAAGGGTCTACCAAATATAATGGGACAAAAGTCATCTTGTGGGGAACCCAGAACAAGGAAATCAGCAGGGTATTTGACCTTCCCACACAAGACTTTAACATCTCTAACAATCCCAAAAGGCTTAATAGTATCTCTATTGGCAAGCTTAATGGTAACATCAATATCTTCCAACTCAGCAGGTGTAATATCGTGCATAATTTCTTTATATAAGTCATAGGGTATTGCACTAGCACTAGAACCCATATCACATAATCCATGATAACAATGATCTCCTATTTTAACAGAAATAATAGGCATGCCTACAACAGGTCTATGTATCTTAGCACTGGTTTTGCAATATTAGCAGCTTCATCACATAAATAGATAACATGCCCATCTATATTATCATCCAAGAGATCTTTAACCATAGCAATACTAGGTTCAACTTTAATTTGCTCAGGAGGTGTATAAGTTCTAGTATTACTCTTACGAACAACAGTTGAAGCTTTAGCATGATCCTTTATTCTAATAGGAAAAGGTGGCTTCTCAACATAAGTAGTAGGAACAATAGGATCATTATAAGTAATAGCCTTTTCTTCAACTGTAATAGGTGCAACTACTTTTACTTCAATGGGAGGATTATATTTAAACCACTTCCCCTTAGGGAGATCAACGTGAGCAGCTAAAGATTCACAAAAAGAAGCTACTATCTCAGAGTCAAGTCCATACTTAGCACTAAATCCATGGAAAGCATCGGTATCGAGCATGGTGCGATCATTGAGAGAAAGCCGAGCATAATTTTTTTGAATAATCATTTCTCTTGAGAGCTCATGATTGGGGCATGAATATAGCATTGACTTAAGCCTCCCCCAAGCTTGAGCGATGCTTTCTCCTTCGTGAGGCCAGAAATTATATATGTAATTACGATCACGGTGAACAAGATGCATAGGATAGAACTTCTGGTGAAATTCCAACTTCAATCGTTTATAGTTCCAAGATCCCGTATCATCACATAACCTATACCATGTCAATGCATATCCCTTCAAAGATAAAGGGAAGACCTTCCTCTTAACAACATCATCGAGAATACATGCAAGCTTAAATAATCCACACACTTCATCCACAAAGATAAGGTGTAAATTGGGATGCAATGTTCCATCTCCTGCAAAGGGATTAGCTAGCAGTTTCTCTATCATACCCGAAGGAATTTCAAAGTAAACATTTTTAGTAGGTTCAGTAAGTTGAGGAGAAACTCTTTGCTCTACTGGTCGGGGTGAAGATACCCCGAACAAGCCCCTCAAAGGATTAGTTTCCATAGTAACAAGTGACAGAAAATTTCAGCACACTATATAAATGTTCTCTTACCAAGTTCCACTCACCAAAGGCGCTTCACTCCGTGGCAACGGCGCCAGAAAAGAGTCTTGATGACCCACAAGTATTGGGGATCTATCGTAGTCCTTTCGATAAGTAAGAGTGTCAAACCCAACGAGGAGCAGAAGGAAATGACAAGCGGTTTTCAGTAAAGTATTCTCTACAAGCATTGAAATTGTAGGTAATAGATAGTTTGTGATAAGATAATTTGTAACGAGTAACAAGCAATGAAAGTAAATAAGGTGCAGCAAGGTGGCCCAATCCTTTTTGTAGCAAAGGACAAGCCTGGAAAACTTTTTATAATGAGAAAAACGCTCCCGAGGACACATGGGAATTATCGTCAAGCTAGTTTCATCACGCTCATATGATTCGTGTTCGGTACTTTGATACTTTGATATGTGGGTGGACCAGTGCTTGGGTACTGCCCTTACTTGGACAAGCATCCCACTTATGATTAACCCCTATTGCAAGCATCCGCGACTACAAAAGAAGTATTAAGGTAAACCTAACCACAACATGAAACATATGGATCCAAATCAGCCCCTTACGAAGCAACACATAAACTAGGGTTTAAGCTTCTGTCACTCTAGCAACCCATCATCTACCTATTACTTCCCAATGCCTTCCTATAGGCCCAAATAATGGTGAAGTGTCATGTAGTCGATGTTCACATAACACCACTAGAGGAGAGACAACATACATCTCATCAAAATATCGAACGAATACCAAATTCACATGACTACTAATAGCAAGACTTCACCCATGTCCTCAGGAACAAACGTAACTACTAACAAAGCATATTCATGTTCATAAGCATAGGGGTAATAATATGCATAAAGGATATGAACATATGATCTTCCACCAAGTAAACCAATTAGCATCAACTACAAGGAGTAATCAACACTACTAGCAACCCACAGGTACCAATTTATGGTTTTGATACAAGATTGGATACAAGAGATGAACTAGGGTTTGGAGAGGAGGTGGTGCTGGTGAAGATGTTGTAACATCCCAAATTTTCAATTTGGAATGTTATACACTAGATCATCAATGCATATCATATTTTCTTTGCTTTTGGTTTGATCCTAGAAATACTACGCAACTCAAGGACCCTCGGAGAGAGTTGGGGATTTCGATATTTTCATATTTGAGTTTTCTCGAATTTTGAAAATAGGATCATTTGATTTTATTTATTATATCTTCAATTATTTCGATTACAAAAGTATGAGAGAGGGAATAAAATGACTTTCCGAAAATAAAGAAATATTGAGGATTTAATAAAGAAATCAAATAAGTTTTATTTTGGAGTTTTTGCTATTTTATTTGAATTTAGGAAAAATTGCACGTTTTCAAAACTGCATATTAGGGCCAAGAAAATGTTCATCTTGTTCTAAATATTTTATTTAGACGGTGAAAATTTGTTTTGGTATTTTTAGATTTTTATTTCTTTTGCTAGAATTTATTTTCTGTTCGATGGAATTTTTTTAAAAAAAATTAAAAATATCCCGCGCCCGACTGGGACGAAGGCCCAGCCGAGCCAGGCCGGCCCGTCCCGCGCCGCCACCTCCGCGCCGCGCGCCGCCGCCGCCGACCCGAACTTGGAGTCCGAGCCGGACTCCTCTCTCGCCGCCGCCTTGCCCCCTCCCCCAAGCCGGTCAACCCTCCCTCCTATTTATACCCACCGCAGCCACCCCTCCCCATCCGGCCACCCGACCCGCAGCAGCAGCAGCAAGCGCAGCCGCCGCCGCCGCTGACAGGAGCCGCCGCCGCCGCCTTCCATCGCTGCCGCCAGAGCCCCGCCAGCCCACGCCGTCCCGCCGCCACACCGGAAGCCCGCCGGAGCCCTGCCGGAGCCGAGCCGAGGTAGCCGCTCCGGTTATTCTAAAGAAACCAATCCGGGTTTTTTTTTAGAAACCCTAGATTCGTTTTTTAGAGTTTGATTTTATTTTTAGGTTTATTTTCTTTTAGCGAGTGTTCGCCTGTTCGTTCGTTTTAACAAACGAATTCGCCGTTTAGTTTCAGTGAACGAATGTCCGTTCATTAATCTGTTCGTCAGTTTTTTCTTTTTCTCGGATTTTCCGTGGTTATTTCTGATCGTGATTTCTGATCTGATTTTCGTTCTAGTATAACTTTTTGCTCGTTTATCGGAAGTAGGCGATTCAAGCGCCTAGAGTTTCGTCTTGAAACCCTCTTTCCATTTATCAACTCAAACAAGTTTTGCTTCTATAAAATTTTACTTAGGTCCAGATTAGTAAACAAAGCTTGTTTCTTTCGCCGTTTGAGTTTCGTTGTTTCTTTCGATTTGATTATTTTTGCAAACCGGAGTTCTTAAGTTGAACTTTCTGGTTAGATCTCTTATTTGGGTTGTACCTGTGCATTAGATGAGTACTTATTGTATGCTTGTTTGTTTGCAATAGAGTATCCGGACTGCGCCGCTTGCTACTTCGAATCCCTAGGTTTCACGGATCATCAACAAGGCAAGTAACACTTTGATCATACCTCTTTACTACCCAGTTTTTATTGCATTAGATCAACCCTCAAACAAATTGCATGATTAGGATCTGATTAATATGTGGGTTTTGAGAAGTAGATGAGGTAGTACCTATTACCTGTTTTATTATCAAACCCTTGGGAGTTACTTCTACGTTTGCTTATATTGCCATGCTATGCTAGTAGACGTGGATTGGGCGAGTGAATCCATGACAGATGTGAGGTTGTTAATTAATGGTTTATTTAAGGTGGCAACTTTAATACACATATGGGTGGATTGAGGTACCTGGGTATTCCAGGATTGCCTGTTTTTTTATGGACCGCCACCCAGGCTCAAAGGGATCATAAGTTTATTCATGCTAGAGACTTCCGTGTGCAACCATAAGCTACTATGGGCTCTAGCATAGTTGATTAAGTCGTGTGAACTCTTACAGTGGTAGACTAGCAGATGTAGGGGAAAGTAGGTGTAACGGTCTACCCATCGTAAGGTGTAAATGCTTCTGAAAGACTATGTCTCGGTCATCCGTTTCTCAAACACCATGTAGTGCGAGAAAACCAATGGAGGAGATCGAGTCTTGTGGGGAAAAGTGCGCAAACCTCTACAGAGTGTATAAACTAATCATGGTTAGCCGTGTCCCCGGTTATGGACGTTTTGAGTATCTAGTACTTGGATTATCATGTGAATCTCATCATGTTACTTTAATTAATGTTGTTGGGTTTTAATGATGATACTTAATTGGGATTGAGAATGCTGTCAACCATTCTCAATGTTTAACAACCACCATGATAGTTAAATAAAATTTATTCCTTTGCAGTAGGGAAAATTTTGCTTTATGGAAAACTGTAACCATAGAGCTTTCCACCAGCCATTTTATGCATGTAGTGTAGCCTTATTCTTTCATTACTCTCTATGTGTTACATTGCGAGCATATTCCATGTGCTGACCTGTTTTCGGGCTGCAACGTTCATGTTGCAGACTTTTCAGACGACGAGTAAGATGCCTTAGGATCGTGGTTCTATACTCAGTGATGTCGTTGGAGTTGATGGACTCACTTATCTTCCAAGCCTTCCGCTGTTATCGATATTAGATGGCCATAAGCCATATTTATTGTATTGAGTTCTCTTTTGAGACATACGATGTAATAAGTGTGTGATTGCTACTCTGTTATAAATCCTTCAAGTACTGTGCATGTCAGCATTACTGATCCAGGGATGACACTGAAGCACAGAGATCAGACTGTTTGAGGTCTGGTCGCTACAGATGTTGATGGAGATTGACCCCCTCCCGATGATAGGATCGTTGGTGATGATGATGGTGATGATTTCCCCCTCCCGAAGGGAAGTTTCCCCGGCAGAACAGCTCTGCCGGAGCCCTAGATTGGTTCTGCCAAGGTTCCGCCTCGTGGCGGCGGAGTTTCGTCTCGTGAGTTTGCCTCTGATTTTTTTCCAGGATAAAACACCTCATATAGCAGAAGATGGGCACGGGGGGGGGGCACCAGGGGGGCCAGGAGACAGGGGGCGCCCTGTAGGGGGGGAGGGGCGCCCCCCACCCTCCTGGCCAGGGTGTGGGCCCCCTCAAGTACTCTCTTTGCCCAATAATTCTTATTAAATCCAAAAATGACTTTCGTGGAGTTGCATGACTTTTGGAGCTGTGCAGAATAGGTTTCCAATATTTGCTCCTTTTCCAGCCAGAATCCCCGCTGCCGGCATTCCCCCTCTTCATGGTAACCCTTGTAAAATAAGAGAGAATAGCCATAAGTATTGCGACATAACATGAAATAACAGCCCATAATGCAATAAATATTGATATAAAAGCATGATGCAAAATGGACGTATCATGAAGATGTAAATTTGAACCTTCTCACAAAAGAGTCAGTTAAGTGGTAATACTAAGGGCAGTTATCTAGCATGAAGCCCTCGAGTTCAGCATTACGCACATATGCGTCAAATTCCTCCTTAATTCCTTATTGGACCTTGAAATCTTCTGAAGGCCATTCACATGGACGCACTTGAGCTTCCCTCGGTGGTTCATCGTCTGGCTCACGTATCATGAGCCTTGGTCCTTGCTTCCTTGAAGAACCACCTTGGTATATTTTCCTATGCATTTTTCTTTTTCTAAAAAATTTCTGAAATTTTCAGTAACTCAAAATAAAAATGAAACAAACTCAACAAAATTGATAGCAACTACTCCTACAAGTGCCTAGAGACTATATCATGCATTAGAACTGCTTGGGACCAAATAAATTTGACATGCAAGCTCAAGAACAGGGTCACCTTAGCAGCAAAAATTTGCAATGAATAAAGCACTAGAACAAAAACTAATTGGACCATTGGTGGAGTCACATACCGAAGAACAATCCCCCAAAGCAGTTTTGTGAATGAAGCTTTGAGCAAGGAGATAAAAAATGGCAGCAAGATGAGTTAGAACTCGTGCTTGAGTTGGTTGGTGATTTTTTGGGAGGAAGAAGAAGTGTATGGGTGCAGGAATGAGTGGAGGGGGCCACCATGGGCCCACGAGGTAGGGGGCGCGCCCTGGACCCTCACGGCCAGGTGCTTGCCCCCTCTGGTGTGTTCTAAGTGCCCAATATTCTTAAATATTCTAGAAAAAGATCATATTTCATTTTCAGGGCATTTGGAGAACTTTTATTTTCATGGTATTTTTTATTGCAATGATAATTCAGGAAACAGACAGAAAATACTATTTTTGCTTTATTAAATCTAAACATCAGAAAGTAAAAGGAGGGTATAGAGAGTTGTGCTTTCTAACTTCATCCATCTCATGCTCATCAAAAGGAATCCACTAACAAGGTTGACCAAGTCTTGTTAACAAACTCATTCTGAATCGCAATGAAACCGGAGAATTTTCGAATAACAATAGGTTACCTCAACGGGGATACGTACATCCCAAAGAATATCATATTTCTTCTTGACAGTAGGAAGAGGAAATTCAAAACCTCCAATAGTGATAGTTGGAATCTTTCCAATAGCATTTATACAGTGGACTTGAGGTTGTTTCCTTGGAAAGTGTACCGTATGTTCATTACCATTAACATGAAAAGTGACATTTCCTTTGTTGCAATCAATAACAGCCCCTGCAGTATTCAAAAAGGGTCTACCAAGGATAATCGACATACTATCGTCCTCGAGAATATCAAGAATAACAAAGTCCGTTAAAATAGTAATGTTTGCAACCACAACAGGCACATCCTCACAAATTCTGACATGTATAGCAGTTGATTTATCGACCATTTGCAAAGATATTTCAGTAGGTGTCAACTTATTCAATTCAAGTCTACGATATAAAGAGAGAGGCATAACACTAACACCGGCTCCAAGATCACGTAAAGCAGTTTTAACATAGTTTCTTTTAATGGAGCATGGTATAGTTGGTACTCCTGGATCTCCTAGTTTCTTTGGTATTCCACCCCTAAAAGTATAATTAGCAATCATGGTGGAAATCTCAGCTTCCGGTATCTTTCTTTTATTTGTAACAATATCCTTCATATACTTAGCATAAGGATTCACCTTAAGCATATTAGTCAAATGCATACGCAAAAATATAGGTCTAATCATTTCAGCAAAGCGCTCAAAATCCTCATCATCCTTTTTCTTGGATGGTTTAGGAGGAAAAGGCATGGGTTTCTGAACCCATGGTTCTCTTTCTCTACCATGCTTCCTAGCAACGAAGTCTCTCTTATCATAACATTGATTCTTTGATTGTGGGTTATCAAGATTAACAGCAGGTTCAGTTTGTACTTAATTATTATTGCTAGGTTGAGCATTAACATGAACATTATCATTAACAGTATCACTAGGTTCATGTTCATCACCAGATTGTGTTTCAGCATCAGAAATAGAAATATCATTGGGATTCTCAGGTGTGGCTACAACAGGTTCACTAGAAGTATGCAAAGTCCTATCATTTTTCTTTTTCTTCTTCTTAAAAGGACTAGGTGCATCATCATTAGTTCTCTGAGAGTCTTGCTCAATTCTCTTAGGGTGGCCCTCAAGATACAAAGGTTCCTAAGTCATTCTACCACCTCTAGTCATAACTCTAACATCATTATCATTTTTCTTATTATTTAATTCATTGAGCAAATCATTTTGAGCTTTAAGCACTTGTTCTACTTGAGTGGTAACCATAGAAGCATGTTTACTAATAAGTTTAAGTTCACCTTTAACTCTGGACATATAATCACTCATGTGTTCAATCATATAAGCATTTCTTTTCAATTGTCTACCAACATAAGCATTGAAGTTTTCTTGTTTAGCCATAAAGTCATCAAACTCATCCAAGCATTGGCTAGCAAACTTAGTAGACGAGATTTCAACTTTATCATATCTATAGAGAGAATTTACCTTCACTACCCGTGTCGGGTTATCAAGACCATGTATTTCTTCAATAGGTGGTATTAAGGCCATGTATTTCTTTAATAGGAGGTAAATTCTTAACATCTTCAGCTTTAATGCCCTTTTCTTTCATAGATTTCTTTGCCTCTTGCATATCTTCAGTACTGAGAAATAGAACACCTCTTTTCTTCGGAGTTGGCTTAGGAGTTGGTTTAGGAAGTGTCCAATTGTTTTCATTAGTCAGCATATTATTCAATAACAATCCAGCTTGATCAATAGTTCTTTCCCTGAAAACACAACCAGCACAACTATCCAGGTGGTCTCTGTAAGCATCGGTTAGTCCATTATAAAAGATATCAAGTATTTCATTTTTCTTGAGAGGATGATCAGGCAAAGCATTAATGTAGTGACCAGACCTCAAACAGTCTAGTCTCTGTGCATCAGTGTCATCCCTGGATTGGTAATGCTGACACACACTGTACTTGAGGATTTATAACAGAGTTT
Organism: Triticum aestivum; assembly: GCF_018294505.1. Lineage (NCBI taxonomy): Eukaryota > Viridiplantae > Streptophyta > Magnoliopsida > Poales > Poaceae > Triticum > Triticum aestivum. Next base: position 587,342,999 of record NC_057804.1, on the reverse strand, counting down.
CAATCACACACTTATTACATTGAATATCTCAAAAGAGAATTTATTACAATAATATGGCTTAAGGCCATCTAAATACGATAACAGTGGAAGGCTTGGATGATAAAGTGAGTCCATCAACTCCAACGGCATAGCTGAGTGAACGACAATGACCTATGGCACCTTACTCATTGTCTGAAAAGTCTGCAACATGATATGTTGCAGCCTGAAACGGGTCAGCACATGGAATATGCTGGCAATGTAACACATAGAGTAACGAACAAATAAATGCTATCACTACATGCATATATGGCTGGTGGAAAGCTCTATGGTTACAGTTTTGCACAAAGCCAATTTTTTCCTACAACAAAGAAATAAATTTTATTTAACTATCATGGTGGTTGTTAAACATTGAGAAGGTTTCTCCAACTCAATCCCAATTAAACATCATCAATTACCCCACAATATAAATTTAGAGTGATGAGATCAACATGATAATCCAAGAACCAGATATTCAAGATGTCCTTAACTGGGGACACGACTAAACATGATTAGTTTGTACACTCTACAGAGGTTTGCGCACTTTTCCCCACAAGACTCGATCTCCTCCATTGGATTGCTCGCACTACATGATGTTTGAGAAACGGATGACCGAGACAAAGTCTTTCAGAAGCATTAACTCTTTACTCTAGGTAGACAATACCACCTACATCCCCTACATCTGCTAGTCTACCACTGAAAGAGGTCACACAACTTACTCAACTATGCCAGAGCCCATAATGGCTTGTGGCTGCACACAGAAGTTTCTAGCATGAATAATCTTATGATCCCTTTTATGCCTGGGTGGCGAACTGTAGGATGATCACATTGGTACTCCGGGATATCCTAAGACAACACTGGATTCTCCAGGTGCCCGCAACCAATCCACCTAGATGTGTATTTAAGTAGCCACCTTAAGTTAACCATTTATTAACAATTCTCACATCTGTCATGGATACACTCACCCAATCCACGTCTACGAGCATAGCATAGCAATCCTAAGCAATCGTAGAAGTAACTCCCAAAGGTTTGATAATAAACAGGGCAATAGGTGCTACCTCATTATCTACTTCCCAAACCCACATGTTAATTCAGATCCTAACCATGCAATGTTTGAGGATTGGAACTAATGCATAAAAATTGGGTAATAAAGAGGTATGATCAAAGTGTTACTTGCCTTGCTGATGATCAACAAAACCTAGAGACTCGTAGTAGCATGCTTTGCACTCCGGGAATTCTGTCGCAAACAAAAAATAGCATACAAAAGCACTCGACTAGAAGCACTGGTAAAACTCAAATAAGAAGAAGATCTAACAAGAAAGTTCAACTGAAGAACTCCGGTTTTCAAAAAGAATCAAATCAAACAGAGCAACGAAACTCAAACTACAAAAGAAACAAGATCCAATTACTTATCTGGACTAAAGTCAAATTTTACAGTACCAAAGTCATGTTCAAATTGGTTAAACAAAAAGAGGGCTTTGAGACGAAGATCTAGGCACTTGTTTCATCTAATTCAGATAAGCGAGCGAAAAGATAAACTAGAATGAAGATCAGGGCAGAAATCGCGATCGAAAACAATCACGAATAAACCCTGGAAAAACAAAACGAGACGAACAGGCTAATGAACGAACATTCACTGTTTGTGACTAACCGACGAACAAAGTTCATTAAAACGAACGAACGAGCCGACGCTCGCTAAATAACTAAACCGAAAAAACCGAACCGGTCTAATAAAAAACTAGACCTAGGGTTTCTAAGAAAATCGGGATGGACCGGAAAAACCAGCGGCGGCGAGCGGCAACCGAAGAGTCCGCGGCGGTGAGGTGAGGCGGCGGGGCTCCAGTGCAGCTGCGTGTTGGCGCGGGCAGTGACGCAGCACGGCGGCTGCAGCATGGGCGGCGGCGGTGGCAAGTGCAGCGGCGGCGGCTCGGTGGCGGGGCTGAGGCGGCGGGGCGGGACGAGGAGAGGAGGGGCGGCGGGGCTGGGTATTTAAAGGGAGGGGAAGAGGTGGCGGCGGCTCCAACTTGGGGAGGGGGTCGGGCGGCGCGATCTCGGACACCCTCGGGAGTCCGACAAGGGCACCGCGGGGAAGGCGGTCGGGCGGCTGGACCGGCTGGGCTTCGGCCCAGTTCGGTGCATGAACTTTTTTTTCAACTTATTCTGCCGAACAGAAAAAAATCCTAATAAATATTAAAAAATCTAAAAAAGCAAAAAACAATTTTCATCACTAAATAGAATATTTAGAACAATGTGAACATTTTTCTGTCCTAAAGTGCAATTTTGAAAACATGCATATTTTTCTAATTCAAATAAAATAGCAATAAAAGTGCAAATAAAATAAAAAAAATTGATTTTAATATTTTTCCTCCAATATTTCTTTTATTTTGGATAAGTCATATTATCTCCTCTCATTTATTTTAATATTTGAAACATTTGGAGACAAAAATAATTAAAACCAAAATGATCCTCTTTTCAATATTTGAGAAAACTCAAATATGAAAAATACTTGAAATCCGCAACTCTCTCCGTGGGTCCTTGAGTTGCTTAGAATTTCTAGGATCAACAAAAATGCAATAAAATATGATATGCAATGATGACCTATGTATAACATTCCAAATTGAAAATTTGGGATGTTACAAACCTACACCCCTTAAGATGAATCTCGCCCTCGAGATTCGGGTTGGCTAGAGAATAGGTGTGGGTGGTCCTTCCGCAGGTCTTCCTCTCGTTCCCAGGTGGCTTCCTCCTCGGTATGGTGACTCCACTAAACCTTGCAAAACTTGATAACCTTGCTGCATGTGACTCAGCTGGCAAACTCGAGAATCTTCATTGGTTTCTCCTCGTAAGTCAAATCACTATCCAACTGAATCGCTTCTAGTGGCACTATATCTCTCAGAGGAATATCGGCCATCTCTGTGTGGCACTTCTTCAACTGGGAAACGTGAAACACGTCGTGAACTCTTGACAATCCTTTTGGCAATTCCAGCTTGTAAGGAACTTCTCCCATACGTTCCAAAACTTTGTATGGTCCCACAAAATGTGGTGCTAACTTTCCCTTAACTCCAAAATGCTTAACTCCTCGAAACAGGGACACACGAAGATACACTCTGTCTCCGACTGTGTAAACTGTCTCCTTGCATTTGGAATCCACATAACTATTCTGCCTGGACTAGGCTACATTGAGTCTGTCACGAATCAATTTAACCTTCTCTTCAGACTCCTTAATCAAATCTGGTCCAAACAACTGACGGTCTCCAACTTCATCCCATAATAACGGTGTCCTGCACCTCCTTCCGTGCAAGGCTTCGAAAGGGGCCATCTTCAAACTGGCTTGATAACTGTTGTTATAGGAGAACTCTGCATATGACAAATTATCATCCCAACTAGATCCATAGTCTAGCGCACAAGCTCTCAACATGTCCTCTAGAATCTGATTGACTCTCTCGGTCTCTCCATCCGTCTGTGGATGAAAAGTTGTACTAAACTCTAGCCTGGTACCCAAAGTCTCATGCAACTGATTCCAGAACTTTGAGGTAAACTGGGTCCCTCTATCTGATACAATGGTCCTCGGAACTCCATGCAGACATACGATCCTGGTCATATATATCTTTGCCAACTTTGCACTCGTATAGGTGGTCTTCACGGGGATGAAATGAGCTACTTTTGTCAACCGATCAACTACAACCCTTATAGAGTCATAGCTTGAACGAGTCCTGGGCAATCCCGTGCAAAAATCCATGCCAAGCTTGTCCCACTTCCATTCGGGTATCGGCAATGGCTATAGCAATCCTGCTAGCTTCTGATGCTCTGCCTTAACTCTTTGACATACATCACATACTGCTACATGCTCAGCAATATCCTTCTTCATTCCTGTTCACCAGAAACTTTCCTTCAAATCCAGATACATCTTAGTGTTTCCTGGGTGAATTGAATACGGCAAGTCATGGGCCTCCTGCAGAATCAACTTCTTGATCTCGGGGTCATTAGGCACATATACGCGGTCCTCAAACCATAAGGTATCGTGCTCATCCTCACGAAATCCTTTTGCCTTTCCTTTGCTCATCCTTTCCTTTATCTCGGCAATCTCCTTGCCACTCTTCTGAGCTTCTCTGATCTTATCCATCAAAGTGGAATGAATTTCCAATGCTGCTACATATCCTCTTGGAACTATTTCCAAACATAGCTCGCGAAGATCCTCTGCTAACTCCTTGGGTAAATCTCCGGTTATGAGCGTATTGACATAACTCTTGCGACTCAACGCATCAGCTACTACGTTAGCCTTTCCGGGATGATAGTGCAACTTCATATCATAATCCTTAATGAGCTCAAACCATCTCCTTTGCCCGAGGTTCAACTCCTTCTGCGTGAAGATATATTTCAAACTCTTGTGGTCCGTGTATACCTCACAGTGGTTTCCGATGAGGAAATGTCTCCATGTCTTCAACGCATGCACTACGACTGCTAACTCCAAATCATGAGTGGCATAATTTTACTCATGCGGTTTAAGCTGTCGTGAGGCATATGAAACAACTCTTCCCTGCTGCATAAGCACTGCTCCAAGTCCTCGACGAGAAGCATCGCAATACACTTGATAATCCTTATGTTGGTATGGAAGAATCAGCACTGCGGCTGTAACCAAACGTTTCTTCAACTCTTGAAAACTGGCTTCACACTCCTCAATCCATTTGAACTTGGTGTCCTTCTTCAACAACTCTATCATGGGCTTTGCAATCCTGGAGAAATTCTCAATGAACCTCCGGTAATAACCCGCGAGTCCAAGAAAACTCCTGATCTCTCCAACTAATGTGGGTGCTACCCATTTAGTCACAAAAACAACCTTGGTGGGGTCTACTGCTATTCCTTCTCCGGATATAACATGTCCAAGAAATCCAACTTCCTTCAACCAAAACTCACATTTGCTGAACTTGGCATATAACTGATGTTCCCTGAGCTTCTCGAGAACCAAACGCAAATGCTCCTTATGTTCCTCTTCATTCTTTGAGTAGACCAATATATCGTCAATGAACACCATGACGAACTTATCCAAAAACTCCATAAACACCTTGTTCATCATGTTCATGAAATAGGCAGGCGCGTTAGTCAGACCAAATGACATAATGGTATACTCATATAGCCCGTACCTTGTGGTAAAAGCTGTCTTTGGTATATCCCGCTCTCGAATCTTCAACTGATGATATCCTGATCACAAATCGATCTTGAAAAATACCTTAGCTCATTGTAACTGGTCAAACAAATCATTGATCATCAGTAGTGGGTACTTGTTCTTGATCGCCACTTCATTCAACGCACAATAATCAACAACCATCCTTAATGATCCATCCTTCTTCTCCACTAGAAGTACTGGGGCTCCCCAAGGTAACGAACTTGGTCGAATGTAACCCTTATCCAGTAAATCCTTAATCTGCTTCTTAATTTCCTCCAAATCCTGTGCGGGTCTCCAATACGGTCTCTTTGATATTGGCCTAGTGCCAGGCAAAAGCTCAATCAAAAACTCAATGTCTCTATCTGGTGGCATGCCTGGCAATTCCTCCAGAAATACGTCTGGGTAATCCTTCACCACTGGTAGCTCCTGATAAGGAATTTACTTGAGTCCTCTTGGGCACATGCCGGGATACATACTTAATCCTTCTTCCCTCTGGGGTGGTGAGCATAATCGACTTACTGGCGTAGTCAATGTTCCCTCCATACTTCGATAACCAATCCATCCCTAATATTACATCCAATCCTTGTGACTCCAATATTATTAGGTCTGAGGGGAACACATAGTTACCGATCCTTAAGGGTAACCGATCACACCATAAGCTGGCCATATACTTTGCTCCTGGCGAGGTTACTAACATGGGTGATCTAAGGGCTTGGGTTGGCAGGCGATGCTTATCCACAGATCCCCTTGATATGTATGAATGCGATGCACCAGTATAAAAAAGAACGATTGTAGTAAATGACTTAACCAAAAAACTTACCTATAACTGCATCTGGTTGCACTTCAACCTCCTCCATGTTAACATGGTTCACTTGTCCCCTCTTGAAAGGGTCGGGCTTCTTCCCAGAGCTTCCATTGCCATTCCCATTCTTTGCTTCAGAACACTCGGTGGCATAGTGTCCATTCTTCCCGCACTTGACACAAGTAATGTGACTTAGATCCTTCTTGATGGGCATTGCTGGATTGGAACGGTTCTGACCGTTGCTTCCTCCATTCCCATTCCCATTCTTGGGGCCACTATGGTTATGTGAACTTCCTCCATTGGAATTATGGCCTCCATGGTTATGGTGAATGTGTCCTCCCGTGTTCGGGGTAAAACAGGGTCTCTGCTGAGCTCCTGAATTGTACTTCCCTTATCCATACTTCCTCTTGCAGTTGTCTATCTATTGCTGCTTCCCTTCAATCATAAGAGCTCTATCTACCAACTCCTGGTAGTTGTTGAAGGTTGCCACCATCAACTGCATGCTCAGCTCATCATTCAGTCCTACCAGAAACTTTTCCTGCTTAGCAGCATCAGTTGCTACGTCATCCGGGGCATAACGGGCTAACTTACTAAAATCATCCACGTACTAGCCCACTGTGCGTCCTCCTTGGAGCAAGTTGTGAAACTCGTGTTTCTTCATGTTCATAGCTCCTGCTGAAACATGGGCAGTGAGGAAAGGATGTTGAAACTGATCCCATGTAACAGTGTCAATGGGATAAGTGGTTGTGAAATTCTCCCACCATGATGCTGCGGGTCCATCAAGCTGATGTGTGGCAAAATGCACTCTCTCCGCATCTGTGCATCCTGCAGTGGTCATCTCCCTTCCAATCTTGCGGAGCCAATCATCTGCAACAATTAGCTCGGTGCTACTAGAGAACACCAGCGGATTTAGCCTTAGGAAACGGGCTAAGTGATCAACAGGTGGTGTTGGTGGTGGGTGATGTCTACTACGCAACCTTCTCCTTGTAGACGTTGTTGGGCCTCCAAGTGCAGAGGTTTGTAGGACAGTACCAAATATCTCTCAAGTGGATGACCTAAGGTTTATCAATCCGTGGGAGGCGTAGGATGAAGATGGTCTCTCTCAAACAACCCTGCAACCAAATAACAAAGAGTCTCTTGTGTCCCCAACACACCCAATACAATGGTAAATTGTATAGGTGCACTAGTTCGGCGAAGAGATGGTGATACAAGTGCAATATGGATAGTAGATAAAGGTATTTGTAATCTGAAATTATAAAAACAGCAAGGTAACAAGTGGTAAAAGTGAGCGTAAACGGTATTGCAATGGTAGGAAACAAGGCCTAAGGTTCATACTTTCACTAGTGCAAGTTCTCTCAACAATAATAACATAACTGGATCATATAACTATCCCTCAACATGCAACAAAGAGTCACTCCAAAGTCACTAATAGCGGAGAACAAACGAAGAGATTATGGTAGGGTACGAAACCACCTCAAAGTTATCCTTTCTGATCTATCTATTCAAGAGTCCGTAGTAAAATAACATGAAGCTATTCTTTCCATTCAATCTATCATAGAGTTCGTACTAGAATAACACCTTAAGACACAAATCAACCAAAACCCTAATGTCACCTAGATACTCCATTGTCACCTCAAGTATCCGTAGGCATGATTATATGATATGCATCACACAATCTCAGATTCATCTATTCAACCAACAAAAAGTACTTCAAAGAGTGCCCTAAAGTTTCTACCGAAGAGTCAAGACAAAAATGTGTGCCAACCCCTATGCATAAGTTCACAAGGTCACTGAACCCGCAAGTTGATCACCAAAACATACATCAAGTGAATCACGTGAATATCCCATTGTCACCACAGATAAGCACGGCAAGACATACATCAAGTGTTCCCAAATCCTTAAAGACTCAATCCGATAAGATAACTTCAAAGGGAAAACTCAATCCATTACAATAGAGTAGAGGGGGAGAAACATCATAAGATCCAACTATAATAGCAAAGCTCGCGATACATCAAGGTCGTGCCAAATCAAGAACACGAGAGAGAGAGAGAGAGATCAAACACATAGCTACTGGTACATACCCTCAGCCTCGAGGGTGAACTACTCCCTCCTCGTCATGGAGAGCGCCGAGATGATGAAGATAGCCACCGGTGAGGGATTCCCCCTCTGGCAGGGTGCCAGAACAGGGTCCTGATTGGTTTTTGGTGGCTACAGAGGCTTGCGGCGGCAGAACTCCCGATCTATTGTGCTCCCTGAAGGTTTTAGGGTATATGGACTTATATAGGCGAAAGAAGTCGGTCGGGGGAGCCACGAGGGGGCCACGAGGGTGGAGGGCGCACGCAGGGGGTGGGCGCGCCCCCTGCCTCGTGGCTTCCTCGAAGCTTCCCTGACTTCAGCTCCACGTCTCCTGGATCACGTTCGTTCCAAAAATCACGCTCCCAAAGGTTTCATTCTGTTTGTACTCCGTTTGATATTCCTTCTCTTCGAAACACTGAAATAGGCAAGAAAACAGCAATATGGGTTGGGCCTCCGGTTAATAGGTTAGTCCCAAAAATAATATGAAAGTGTATAATAGAGCCCGTAAACATCCAAAACAGATAATATAATAGCATGAATGCTTCATAAATTGTAGATACGTTGGAGACATATCAGCATCCCCAAGCTTAATTCCTGCTCGTCCTCGAGTAGGTAAATGATAAAAGAAAGAATTTATGAAGTGTGAATGCTAGTAGGTGCACAAGTTTGATCAATGATAATTTCAATCACCTTTTCTAGCATGATTATATGTCATGACAGTAGTTCATCTCATAAAACTTCTCAAGATCACTTAACAAGCTATTCACATGTTAAAGCATAGACCCTAAACTTTCTTGAAAACTAGCAAACTTCATTCTCAGTCATCAAACAATTACAATTCATCTTATTTTTAGGAAGGGTCTACGTCAGAGCTTTGATTTAGCAAACTCCACATACTCAACTATCATATAGTCTTCCATGATTGCTACAACTCAAAGCATATTCTTAGAACAAATAGCATCCATCGAACACAGAGAAAGATAGGGGCTTAGTGTTTCGCCTCCCAACTCACTTATCATATAGATAATTGTCAACAATAATAATTCATGATCAAATATATTTGCATGGCCATATATGCTTAGATCTTTCCCAAACACACGATGCTTGCCAACTAAAGAGTAGGTAGGAATGAGAAGGAATACTACTGACTCTTGCAGAAAAGTAAAAGATAGGCCCTTCGCAGAGGGAATCAGGGATTTGCAGAGGTGCCAGAGCTTGATTTTGAAATAGAGATAAATAATTTTGAGAGGTATGATCTCATTGTCAACATAACAACCAAGAGTTCCCAATATCTTCCATACTACATACATTATAGGCGGTTCCCAAACAGAATGGTAAAGTTTTTACTCCCCCTCCACCAACTATCATCAATCCATGGCTCCTCCAACTAACATCAATCCTGGGGGAGTTTTGTTTGCAATTATTTTTGATTTGATTTTGATCTTTTGATCATGGGACTGGGCATCCCAGTTACCAGCCATTTTTCATGTGAATGATGAGCGGAGTCCACTCATCGTGAGAATAACCCACCTAGCATGGAAGATACTGACAGCCCGTAGTCGCTACATGAGTGATTCGGGCATACAAAACAGATTATTATTTGAAGGTTTAGAGTTTGGCACATGCAAATTTTACTTGGAACAGCAGGTAAATACCGCATATAGGTAGGTATGGTGGACACTCATGGAAGAAACTTGGTTCAAGGAATTTGGATGCACAAGCAGTATTCCCGCTTAGTACAGAAATTTTGGGTAGCAAAGAATTCTAAAAAAACAAGCACCACATGTTGGAGGATCTATAACAATATAACTTCTATACAAATACACCCAAGCATAACTCATTACGTTATCTTCCTTGTCCAACTTCAACTAATTTGCTCAGGTTTGAAAATAATTAATGGGGCTCACAATCATATAAGATGTCCAAGATAGTATATTTATATGTGAAATCTCTCTTCCTTCATCTTTCATGAATTGTTCAAGTGACCAATACAATGCTTGCTAACCTTCAATAAATTTACTACCTCTACTTCTTAGATGTGAAGTCATTACTCCCAACGGGGTAAGCATATGAAACATATTTAATTTCAGATTTATGACATTCAACTCATTCAGCCATTTACTCATAGGATATAAGTGAAGCATGTGACGCCCGGGTAATTAAGCTACAGTAATCCCCGCTAATGATGCCACGTCACCTCGGTTACTGTGGATAAACTCGCGTTAGTTTGGAACCTAGTTCGAATTTCAAATTCAAAATCGAGCAAACAATAAAAGTTTTCAAATATTAAAATTTAAATGTTCGGAGTGAACCAAATAATACATAGGTAATTATGGTGATGAAACCACATTTTTATAAAAATTTTAAATGCTTAAAAGAAAATAAAACAACAGCAAAAGAAAGTAATTAAATGCCTTTTGTATTTTGTAAAATATTGAACTATTTTAATTAGCTGTCCAAATTAATGTGGCAGTGGTATCTTTAACATACCATATTTAGGTGTTGTTCTCACATTCTTCAAAATTGAAATAAATTAATAATTTAATAAAACCGAAAGGAATAAATAAAAGAAAAGGAAAAAAAAGAAAAAAAGAAGAAGAATAAGAGAGAGAAAGAACCCCCCACTGGGCCACAGCCCAGCTAGCCTCTGGGCCAACCAGGCCGGCCCAACCGCGCCCTCTACTTCCCCCTGGATGCCCGAAACCCTAGCCCCACGTCGCCACTCCCCCCTCCCGATCCGATCTGGATCGGGATCGATCCCGCGCTCCCGACGCCTCCCATCGCCACGCCCACCGCGCCTCCATCCTCCTCCGCGACGCCATCTCGCCGGCCCAGCACCTCCCGGCCTCCTCCTCCCTCTCTCGGTTGGATCTGGACCGGGGCAAACCCCCCGACCCCGTCGCCCGTCGCCGCGACGACCTCGCCCTTCTCCCTCGCGTGCCCGTTGCCGCCTAGACGCGCCGGCGACCGGAGCTCCCTCGCCGGCCTGCTTCCCCTTCCCCACCGGACTGCTCCTCTCCGCCGCTCGTCCCCGTCGACCT